>NC_052170.1:14901150-15029357 GCF_902713615.1 Scyliorhinus canicula
CGGTGCTGGGCTCAAAGAAGTGGGTCACGCCACAGAATTCACAGTACAAGCCGTCAGTCGGCCTGCCCGACTTCCCAGGCCTGCCCAACTTGGCCAGAGGTAACACTGGTCCACAAAAGGGGGCAATCAATGCCTCTTGTGGCCTGCAAAAGAGGAATGTGCAGGTGGGTGGAGAACATGGCGCTGGCCGTGGAATTGCCCTGACTTACAGGAAAATAGTAATTGATCACTTCTCATCCAAGATGACCAAAGGTGGATCTCTGCTCCACAGTGACTTCATGAGGTTAAAGACCGACAAAGAGGGAATTGTAGGAAATAAAACCTGCCACATTTCATCGGGTGGTCCAGAGAATCCTGCGCTGAACACCTCAGGGTTGCCAGGGCAGAGACTTCAGATCGGTGATCCTAGAGGTCTTCCTGTTAAGAAAAGAAGGATGTCCACAGAGCCAACTGCTGCCTCCTGCAGACCACGTTCAGTAAGAAAACACACAAACAAGCTACTGGAGGCCATCAACATTCCACCGGATCTTTCAGTTGGCCAACATCAGCAATTAGTGAGGATGACCTCTTTAATATTGCTGGATAAAATGGACCGCCAGTCAGAATGTGACTCTGTCTTGGATGAAAAGGAATTGCTTTCTTCCTTGGGACCCGAGCAGGGCCAATCACAAAGTGAAGCCAGGGAGAGCCAATCACAAAGTGAAGCCAGGGAGAGCCAATCACAAAGTGAAGCTCAGGACAGCCAATCACAAAGTGAAGTTAAGGAGAGCCAATCACAAAGTGAAGTTAAGGAGAGCCAATCACAAAGCGAAGTTAAGGAGAGCCAATCACAAATTGAAGTTAAGGACAGCCAATCACAAAGCGAAGTTAAGGAGAGCCAATCACAAAGTGAAGTTAAGGACAGCCAATCACAAAGTGAAGTTAAGGACAGCCAATCACAAAGCGAAGTTAAGGAGAGCCAATCACAAAGTGAAGCTGAGGACAGCCAATCACAAAGCAAAGCTAAGGACAGCCAATCACAACATGAAGCTGGTGAGATCCATTCACAACCCGAACCCATGGGTAGGCATTCACAACATGACCCCAGGGAAAGCCAGTCTCAACGCGAAACGGTGGCAAGCCAGTCCAAGTGTGAGCCCGTGGGGAGCACCTCGAAATGCGGACCCAGGGAGAACCATTCTCAACACGAGCCAATGACAAGCCAGTCACAGTGCGAACCCAGGGGGAGCATATCGCCACGCGGGCCCAGGAAGAACCATTCTCAACGCAAACCCGTAGCAAGCATGTCTCAACGCGGGCCCAGGGAGAACCATTCTCAACGCAAACCCGTAGCAAGCGGGTCTCAACGCGGGCCCAGGGAGAACCATTCTCTTTGTGAGCCCATCTCTGAAGAAAGGGAATTAGCATCTTCTGCAGAAGCAGGGCTAGACAAAGGCATCTTTTGGGAGGTGCCCAGCGAAGATCTACCAGTAGAGCTGATGAAAAAATCCAAAGACCTCTTGAGCAAGAATCTACTACGCATGTTCCCACTGGAAGAAAGGGAATGTCCTTATTGTCCAGATAAATTCCACACTGGGATAGGCCTGGCCAATCATGTACGAGGGCATCTTAAGCGAGTTGGCATCAGCTACAACACCCGCCATTTCATAAGTGCAGAAGAGGTCACGGCGATTGAAAAGGAGTTCTCATTACAGAAGCTGAAGAGGAAAGGTAAATCTCATTATCATGTTGTACATGGATGTAACTTCTGATGCTGTGCCTTTGCAAAGAAGTGTAAGGTTACTGGGATCTGTGCGGGTGTGGGATTTGGAAAAGATATGGGGCGCGATTCTCCCAAAACGGGAGAAATCGTAAAGCTGCCGTAAAACCCGGGCGGGTTTTACGGCAGCGCGCCCCTTCCCGACCGGGGACCGATTCTGGTCCCCGGTCGGGGCTAGCAGCCCGACGCCGTAGGCTCCGGCAAGACGGGCTTAACGAAAATCGTTAAGCCCGCTTACCGGAGTTAGCGCCGGCTGACGCGTCATATGACGTCAGCCGCGCATGCGCAGTTTGGAAGACTCCAACCCGCGCATGCGCGGGTGACGTCATCGCGTTTTTGCGCGAAACCCGCGCATGCGCGGGCCGGGTTGCCCCTCAGCCGCCCCGCGAATGGATACTGCGGGGCGGCGGAAGGACAAGTAGTGCGCGGGCATCGGGCCCGCTGCCCGCGATCGGTGCCCACCGATCGCGGGCCCATGGCACCCTTGGCACGGCCGTGGTACTGCCGTGCCAATCGGTGCCATGGTTATAAAAAGCGAGTTTGTGACGCTGTTTTTACGAACGGCAAGACCAGGTGTGTTTGCCGTTCGTAAAAACGGCGGAAAGGGCTGGGACTTCGGCCCATCTAACAGCTGAGAATCGCTGCCGGCCGTAAAAAAACGGCGGCAGCGATTCGGGTCGGGACTTCGGCGGGGGGGGGGGGTGGGAGAATAGCGGGAGGGCGGCAAAAATGTCGGGAAGGCCCTCCCGCTATTCTCCGACCCGTCGTGGGGGGCGGAGAATTTCGCCCATTGAGTTGAATGGAAATGTGATGAGGACAGTTCTGCGAGATCTTCGACGCAGGCATGTGTGCAAATTGCTAATGCTTCTTTTAAATTTGATTTGGGAAAGGGAGGCTTTTAAAAAATAAAATGAAACACATTGCGAAACGTTTTATTCCCGTGCGGGTTTCGTTTTGCCGATCTGCTTGCCTCCTCAGCCCTGAAGGTCCGTGGCAGCGCGGTGGAGAGGTGCAACCTGTGCGGCGCCAACTTCGACTCGCGGGCGGGGATGTCGAGCCATGCCCGCGCCCACCTGCGAGAGCTCGGCGTGATGACCTGGAGCGCCACCAGCTCGCCCATCGACCTGCTCAACGAGCTCCTACAGGACCTGGTCCCGTCCAGCGTGACCGACGGACAGTCCATCCCGGACACGGGCCTCCAGGGAGCCCGCGGCTACAGGACGGGAGCGGCGGCAGCAGCAAGGTCTGAGGGGTCGAACCCCCGCCGGCTACTGAAATCGTTTGCGGCTCCAAAGAATTCATCACCTCTGAGAAACAAGGGTGAGTTACGCAGTGAGTACTGTACTTGGGACGAAGAAATTCCATTGCTCACCTGTTCATCTATTGCTAAGAATCCTCTAATGTTCAAAGCTTCATTCCTGATTCTTCCAAGCATATATTTTCTCATTTTTAGCAGCCTGGATTGTACACCTGCGGAAAAATAAGGGCACTTATTCTGAGTTAATGTCTGTTCAGGCATGTTAAGAAAAATATGTCTGTTTTTCTTCCTCTTATTCCATTCTGTTGAACCTGCAACGGTATTGTTACCTGTTGACTCTAGATGCACTGTTCTATTCAATTTCCCCCTCTCCCTTGTGTCCTTGCTGTGCTGAAGTCTTGCGCTCAACAGCACAGACAAACGGGCTGAATGGCCACCTTTTGTTCTGTACCCATTCTATGATTCCATACGGTGAGCCTCGTTGCACTGTTGTTTGTTCTAACTCTCCCTGTCTGTGGACCTCAAGACCGCATAACTCCTCTGCCTCCCCTCAGCCCTCCCCTTCCTCCCCTCAGCCTACCCTTCCTCCCCTCAGCCTCCCCTTCCTCCCCTCAGCCTCCCCTTCCTCCCCTCAGCCTACCCTTCCTCCCCTCAGCCTACCCTTCCTCCCCTCAGCCTACCCTTCCTCCCCTCAGCTTCCCCTTCCTCCCCTCAGCCTCCCCTTCCTCCCCTCAGCCTCCCCTTCCTCCCCTCAGCCTACCCTTCCTCCCCTCAGCCTACCCTTCCTCCCCTCAGCTTCCCCTTCCTCCCCTCAGCCTCCCCTTCCTCCCCTCAGCCTACCCTTCCTCCCCTCAGCCTACCCTTCCTCCCCTCAGCCTCCCCTTCCTCCCCTCAGCCTACCCTTCCTCCCCTCAGCCTCCCCTTCTTCCTCCATCCACAGGCAACTGAAGCCCAAGCTTCAGCTCGTCATTAGCAACCTTCTCTTTCTCACCTTGATGCTTGACCTTGTACTTGGGTTTCTCAGTTGGAAGAAAGCAGGCATGCTCTGGAAGGCCGAGTTTATTTAAGTCAGGTACTTTGGTATCATTCACGAATCGTGTCTGGGAAAGCTCCTGAAAATAAAGCTCTGAATCGTCGGTCGAGCAGGTGTGCCGAAAAGAGATTTGCCGCAGCAAAAATCTGCACCTTCCAGATGTTCTTTCCAAATTCCCAATGGGAATGTGTCCCCACCCATCCAAGGTCAGAGGACGCTCGATACAGTGTGTACATGTGCGAATCCCTCCGAGCTCCTACTTTCTGCAGTAGACTGATTGCCTGTCTTGAGATTGGGAGGCTTTTGTGTATAGGGCCCAGGAGGAAGGATTTGCTTCTCCTGAAGGTGGCCTGTGCTTGTACAATGTACCCTCGTTCAGCAAAGCAACCCAGTTTGGATTGGCCCAGTTTATGAGGTACTCTAAGCCCAACTAGACCGGTGCTTCCAGCCACATGTAAAGGACACAGCGCTGCCCACTAGTCACTGCCTGCCATCTACTCTAAGCCCAACTAGACCGGTGCTTCCAGCCACATGTAAAGGACACAGCGCTCCCCACTAGTCACTGCCTGCCATCTTCTCTGGGGACACTATTCCTGATTTCCGGTGTCGATTGAAAGTAGGAACATAGAAAATAGGAGCAGGAGGAGGCCATTCGGCCCGCTCTGCCATTCATTATGATCGTCGCTGATCATCCAACTCAGTAACGTGTTCCCACTTCTCTTCCCCCCCTTCCTCCTTTGATAACTTTAGCCTCAAGGGCTATATCTAACTGCCTTTTGAAAACAATGTTTTGGCCTCAACCACTTTCTATGGTAAATGAATTCCACAGGTCAACCACTTTTTGGGCGAAGAAATTTCTCCTCATCTCAGTCCTAAATGATTTATCCCATATCCTCAGACTGTGATCCCTGGTTCTGGACTCCCCCAGCCATTGGAAGCGTCCTTCCTGAATCTACCCTGTCTAGTCCTGTTAGACCTTTAGAGGTTTCTATAAGATTCCCCCCCCCCCCCCTCCCCCCCAACTCATTCTTCTGAACCCCAGCGAATACGATGCTAGCCAACTCAATCTCTCTTCGTACATCAGTCCCACCATCTTGGGAATCAGTCTGGTAAACCTTCGCTGCACTCCCTCTAGAGCAAGAACATCCTTCCTCAGATAAGGAGCCCAAAACTGCACACAATATTCCAGGTGTGGCCTCACTAAGACCCTGTATAACTGCAGCAAGACATCCCTGCTCCTGTACTCGAATCCTCTCGCTATGAAAGCTAACATACCATTTGCCTTATTTACCGCCTGCTGCACCTGCATGCTTACTTTCAGCGACTGGTGTACGAGGACACCCAGGTCTTGTTGCACATCCCCCCCTCTCGATCTATAGCCATTCAGATAATCTGCCTTCCTGTTTTTGCTACCAAGAGGATAACCCCACATTTATCCACATTATGCTGCATCTGCCATGTATTTGCCCCCTCGCTCAACTTGTCCAAATCACACTGAAGCATCTCCGCATCCTCCTCACAGCTCACCCTCCCACCCAGCTTTGTGTCATCTGCAAATTTGGAGATATTACATTTAGCTCCTTCATCTAAATCATTAATATATATTGTGAATAGCTGGGGTCCCAGCACCGATCCCTGCGGTACCCCACTAGTCACTGCCTGCCATTCGGAAAAAGACCCATTCATTCCTACTCTTTGTTCATTGTCTTTAGCATCCTGAGGCGATCTGTTATGGTAGATACCAGGGAAGATGTTGCCACTTGTGGGAGAGACTAGAACCAGGAGAGGCAGTTTAGGAATTGTTTATGACAGAGCTGAGGAGGATTCCATTCTCTCTGAGGGTCGTTAGTTTGTGGAGGCTGGGTCAGAGTTAGACAGATTTTTGATGGACAAAGGAGTTGAGGGATATGAGAGGGGGGGGGGGGAGGGGCAGACAGGAAAGTGGAGTTGAGACCACAGTCAGATGAGCCACAACCTTATCAAATGGTGGAGCAGGCTTGAAGGGCCAAGTGGCCTACTTCTGCTCCTAATTCGTATGATCCTAGGTGGAGAGTATTGGCAGACGGTCCTGAGGCTACCCATTCCCACTCCGTGATTGTGACTGGCCGCTCCTCTCCTTTGACAGAAACGAAAGAGGCACTGAAATGGGGTCTGTTGTGTTGTGGATGCGCCTGCGGTAACCCGTGGCTTGTCCTGCTTGCGGCTGACTAGTGGCTTGGCGGAAAGTCAGCCTCGGGGTTTCCAGTCCAGGCCCTTTTGATGAACGAACGGGCATTCAAAGCAAAATGAGCGCCGAACCTACATTTTAAAGCACTTGAAACGTTAACAGAATAGAATAGCACAAGGCGCTTCACAGGAGAGCTATCCAGCAAAATCAGACACCGAGCTACATAACGCAGTTGATTGATTATAGGCCGATAACCCGGGTGTTGGGTTTGAAGGAGCAACTAAAAGGAGGAGATAAAGGTGGGGAGTCGACGAGGGTGAGGGAGAGAATTTCAGAACTTGGGGGCCGAGCAGCGGAAAGCAGGGCCACCTGTCGTGGAGTGATTGAAATCGGGAATGTTTGGGGCGGCGCGGTGGACCAGCGGTTAGCACTGTTGCCTGACAGCACCGAGGACCCCGGTTCGATCCCGACCCCGGGTCACTGTGCGTGCGGAGTTTGCGCATTCTCCCCGTGTTTGCGTGGGTTTCCCCCCCCCCCCACAACCCAAAAAGATGTGCAGGGTAGGTGGATTGACCACGCTATATTGCCCCTTAATTGGAAAAAAATAAATAATTGGGTACTCTAAATTTATTAAAGAAAAAGAACTCGGAGGGTTTTGAAAACATGGGCAAGAATTTTACACTGAAGCGTTTGCTTGATACCCAAGGCCCAGATTGACGGCTGGACTTTGGAGACCACAGGAACGCAGATGAGGGACTACTTCAATCGAAGTATCTTTTGAGATTCTGTTCCCCACAGGGCCGTGGAAGCTCCCTGTAGAATATGGCTGGGCCAGACGGACGGACGGACGTTTTGGTGTCTCAGGGAATCGGGACCCAAGATCAGCCACGATCGTATTGGGATGGCGGAGCAGGCTTGACGAGCCTCGACAGTCCACCCCGCCCCCCTTTCTTGAGCTCTGGCGGGGACTTTTTGAGGAAAGATGTGGTGGTATTGGAGACAGTTCAGAGGAGGTTCACTAGGTTGATTCCAGAGATGAGGGGTTTGTTGCACGAGGAGAGATTGAACAGTTTAGATCTATACTCTCTAGAGCTTAGAAGAATGAGGGGAGACCGAATTGAGGTATACACAGAGATCATAGAATTTACAGTGCAGAAGGAGGCCATTCGGCCCATCGAGACTGCACCGGCTCTTGGAAAGAGCACCCTATCCAAGCCCACACCTCTACCCTATCCCCATAACCCAGTAACACTACTCAACACTAAGGGCAATTTGGCATGGCCAATCCACCTAACCTGCACATCTTTGGACTGTGGGAGGAAACCGGAGCACCCGGAGGAAACCCACGCACACACGGGGAGAATGTGCAGACTCCGCACAGACAGTGACCCAAGCCAGGAATCGAACTTGCGACCCTGGAGCTGTGAAGCAATTGTGCTAACCACTACCTGTGCTGCCCAATAATAACCTATTATTGTCACAAGTTTGAAGTTACTGTGAAAAGCCCCTAGTCGCCACATTCCAGCCTGTTCGGGGAGGCTGGTACGGGAATTGAACCCGCGCTGCTGGTCTTGTTCTGCATTACAAACTATCTGTCAAGCCCACTGAGCTAAACCAGCCCACTACAAGATGATAAAAGGTATGGATAAAGTAGACGTGGAGCGGATGCTTCCCCTTGGGGGGCATTCTAGAACGAGAGGTCATATACTTAGAATAAGGGTAGCAAATTTAAAACAGAGTTCAGGAGAAACTACGTCTCCCAAAGGGATGTGACTCTGGAATTTGCTCCCCCAGAGTGCGGTGGATGCTGGGACAGTGAGTAATTTAAGGAGGAGTTAGAAAGATTTTAATTGGTAATGGGTTGAAGGGTTGTGGAGAAGGGGCAGGATGGTGGAGTTAAGGCCAAGATGACATCAGCCATGATCGAATGGCTGAGGGCAGCACGATGGCGCAGTGAATAGCCCTACAGCCTCACAGAGCCGAGGCCCCAGGTTCGATCCCGGCTCTGGGTCACCGTTTGTGTGGAGTTTGCACATTCTCCCCTTGTTTGCGTGAGTTTCGCCCCCCCACAACCCAAAGATGTGCAGGGTAGGTGGATTGACCATGCTAAATTGCCCCTTAATTGCAAAAAATGAATTGGGTACTCTAAATGTATTCAAAAAAAAAATCATCGAATGGCGGAGCAGGCCCGATGGGCCAAATGGCCTAATTCTGCTCCTACATCTTATGAACTTATTGTGGATGCTCCTTTGTTGAATATATTTAAAGCTGGGATAGACAGGGATTTGGTGTCTGAGGAAATTAAGGGATAAAGGGAGTGGACGAGGAAATGGAGTTAAAGATCAAGATCAGCCAAGATTGTATTGAATAGTAGACTCGATGGGCCGAGTGGTCTATTCTTGCTCCTATTTCTTCTGTTTCACTGTAAATGTAGAAAAACCAAGAGATCAAACAAAGAAGCTTTATCGATGTATTCTGTTGTAGAGGAATGCATTATGGGCCACCAAGGTTGGCGATGTTTCCTCCATTAGGCGGCCAATCATGCGTCAAATTCATGGAAGATTAAAACGGATGTAATAGTAGTTTTACAGTAATCCTCTCTCCCCTCCTCATGGCAAAGGTGGAAGGATTGGTTTGTTCTCCAGAGCCGAAGACGAATCACTTGCGATGCTGACCCTGAACGTAAAATTGACGCGTGAAACACAGTTGTTTACCCTCTTTGCAGGGCTGTCTGCTCCCATGGAGCCTTCTCACCAGTCCGATCATTGCTGAAATTGGTCTGACAAATTCTCTTGCGTGATGTCTCCTGTGAAGACATCCCAGAGCACAGGGCACCGAAACACCCGCATAATAGCCCTTTGGTTGCCAAACACCCGACGGATTTGAAAACAGTGTTTGCCCACATGATTGTAGCTGTCAGACACACGTGCACTATGAAGAGACCCGTAGGATGCCTGGAGTTGAAGAGATTGCCTCGCTCCATGGATAAAGTTGTAATGTTGAGCACTGTGTACCAGGCCGCTGTTCAAGGAGCAATTAACTCTCCCGTCTTAAGGTCCTCATATTGTATCCACCTTAGGAGGCATACAAATCCGTCGGTCTGCTTACACGCATGCTCCCTGTCCTGTTGGAATAACTAGCGGTAACCAGCGTTGGGTGTGTGACATCCCCCCCCCCCCCCCCCCCCCCCCCCCCGTTACAGGGGTGGCCTGCCCACCGTAGATTTTTATATTGTTATAAATGTAGAGTATCCAATTTTTTTTTCCAATTAAGGGGTAATTTAGCACATCATTTTGGGTTGTGAGACCCACGCAGACACGGGGAGAACGTGCAAACCCCACACGGACAGTGACCCGGGGCCGGGATCAAACCCGGGTCCTCGGTGCCGTGAGGCAGCAGTGCTAACCGCTGCGCCACCGTGCCACCCCACTCACCAGCACCTTGCGGCAAAGTTCCCATCCCAAGAATGAACGTTAGGGGGAAAAAAAGCAAAATGTCTGGATTAAATCTTTCCTAATCTTGAGGATTCCAACCAGTTCACATTGAAGTCTTCGCCTTATTAAATCAAAGTTTTTTTTAAAAACCTGCACCAGTTTCCTTGTATAACGCTTTAAATAAATCCTTAAACATTCTTCCACAGCAGTGGTGTCAGATTCCCAGAGCCTTCCATTGGAATTTTTAGATTCACACATGTTTTCCGTCAATTTCTATTTGCAGAATGGAATCCCTACAGTGCTGGGTCAGTGGCGCTGGGAGGCAGCAGTGCTAACCGCCATGCCACCCTACGACATGATCTAAATTGTGCTGAAACTGATCATTGCATTAGTTGTGTGGGATACGGCCATGATGAATGTGGTTCATGGGTCATCTTGACACTAGGGCAGCAGGGTAGCATGGTGGTTAGCATAAATGCTTCACAGCTCCAGGGTCCCAGGTTCGATTCCCGGCTGGGTCACTGTCTGTGCGGAGTCTGCACGTCCTCCCCGTGTGTGCGTGGGTTTCCTCCGGGTGCTCCGGTTTCCTCCCACAGTCCAAAGATGTGCGGGTTAGGTGGATTGGCCATGCTAAATTGCCCGTAGTGTCCTAAAAAAAAGTAAGGTTAAGGGGGTGGGTTGTTGGGTCACGGGTATAGGGTGGATACGTGGGTTTGAGTAGGGTGATCATTGCTCGGCACAACATCGAGGGCCGAAGGGCCTGTTCTGTGCTGTACTGTTCTATGTTCTATGTTCCCCAACCAGGCAATGCCTTGAGAAAGGGCCCCTTCGATGGTTCACTTCAGTCTCGTAGAGGTCTACTGGTTTGCCTTGCCTGCTCAACACAGTATTGAGACAGAGCTAACAAACAAGCTGTAAATTTCCTCACGAGAACAGAGGGTTTGATTTGATTTTTCATTTGATTTGATTTATTATTGTCACTTATTAGTATACAGTGAAAAGTATTGTTTCTTGCATGCTGTTCAGAAAATGCATACCGTACATAGGGAAGGAAGGAGAGACTGCAGAATATAATGTTACAGTTATAGCAAGGTGTAGAGAAAAGATCAACTTACTACGAGGTAGGTCCATTCAAAAGTCTAATGGCTGTAAGGAAGAAGCTGTTCTCGAATCGGTTGGTACGTGACCTCAAAATTTGGTATCTTTTTCCTGACGGAAGAAGGTGGAAGAGAGTATGTCCGGGGTGCACCGGGTCCTTAATTATGCTGGCTGCCTTCCCGAGGCAGCGGGAATTATAGATAGAGTCAATGGATGGGAGGCCGGTTTGCGTGATGGACTGAGCTACATTCGCGACCTTTTGTAGTTTCCTGCGGTCTTGGGCAGAGCAGGCTCCATACCAAGCTGTGATACAACCAGAAAGAATGCTTTCTATGGTGCATTTGTCGAAGTTGGTGAGAGTCGTAGCTGACATGCCAAATTTCCTTAGTCTTCTGAGAAAGTCGTTGGTGGGCTTTCTTAACTATAGTGTCGGCATGGGGGGACCAGGACAGGTTATGGAAAAACTCAGTAGGTCTGGCAACATCTAGAAGGAGGGAAAACAGAGTTAGTCTTTTGAGTCCTTTGGCTCTTCGTCAGAACTGAAGGGAGGGGGAATGTGTTAGAGCTGTGAGAGATTGCAACAAAAAGTCACACCAGGCCATCTGTCTTTTGTTCTAAATTGCAGGTAATCCAGTGACCCAGAGCAAGATCTGGGGACCTGGGTTCAATCCCCACCATGGCAGATGGTGAAATTTGAAATCAATAAAAATCTGGAATTATAAGTCTAATGATGACCATGAAACCATTGTTGATTGTCGTACAAACCCATCTTGGGTCACTAATGTCCTGTCGGGATAGAAATCTGCTATCCTTACCTGGTCCGGCCTACATACAGCCATCGGGCTGGTTTAGCTCACCGGGCTAAATCGCTGGCTTTTAAAGCAGGCCAGCAGCACGGTTCGATTCCCGTACCAGCCTCCCCGGACAGGCGCCGGAATGTGGCGACTAGGGGCTTTTCACAGTAACTTAATTGAAGCCTACTCGTGACAATAAGTGATTTTAATTTTTTTTTCATGCGACTCCAGATCCACAACAATATGGTTGACTCTCAGATACCCTCTGAAATGGAGGGCAGTTTAGCTACGGGCAATAAATGCTGGCCCTTCAAGCGGCCCTCACATCCTGTAAAATGAGTTTTTTTAAAAAAAAAAGCAACTTAAAGCGTTTTCTGTGGGTAGTCTGGCTCGAATGGGCAACCCAAATTTGTAAATAATCTTGTCAATGGGAGGGAAGTTGGTGGGGGGGGGGGACCGCTATGGGGGGAGTTCTGTCTTCGGGAGCTGCACTTTGCCGATCGAGGAACGATCGGGAACATTCTGCCCACCCCTCTTCTTCCTTATCGCCTGCACCCTTCTCGCGTCCCGAGGATGAATGTTAGAAAACAAAATAAATAAGCAAATTGCCTGGATTAAATCAAAGCTTAAAAAAGAAACCCTGCACCATTTTCCTTGCTTAACGCTTTAAATAAATCCTTTAATAACCATTCCCCCACGGCAGTGATGTCAGATTTCCCGGACATTCCGGAGCCTTTCATTAGAATTTTTACATTCCGTCAGCTTATCCGCTAGGAATGGCCGTTGTCCTTGTAAATGCGTGCTGTATTTATACTCCCTCTATTGCCTGGACATTGCTGTGAACCAGACTGGAGAAATAACATTGAGACTGGTTTAGCACACTGGGCTAAATGGCTGGCTTTTAAAGCAGACCAAGGCAGGCCAGCAGCACGGTTCAATTCCCGTACCCGCCTCCCCGAACAGACGCCGGAATGTGGCGACTAGGGGCTTTCACAGTAACTGGATTTGAAGCCTACTTGTGACAATAAGCGATTTACATTTTTGTTTACAAAAGTGTGATTTTTAAAAATATATATCCGGAGAGGTTTAGTGTTGCCCCTTGTGGAGATAATAGATCAGGTTCGCCATAATCTAACTGATTGGCGGAACTGGCTGGAGGGGCTGAATGGCCAGCTCTCGTTCCCAGTTGTCGTATCATAGAATCCTTTCAGTGCAGAAGGAGGCCATTAGGCCCTTCGTGTCTGCACCCACCCTCTGAAAGAGCACCCTACCTAGACCCACTGCCCCTGCTCTATCCCCATAACCCAACCTAGCCTACGTATCTTTGGACACTAAGGGGCAATTTTAGCACGGCCAATCCACCGAACCTGCCAATTCTTTGGAGTCTGCATGTTCTCCCTGTGTCTCCGTGGGTTTCCTCCGGGTGCTCCGGTTTCCTCTCACAGTCTAAAGATGTGCAGGTTAGGTGGATTGGCAGTGCTGAATTGTCCCTTAGTGTCCAAAAGGTGAGGTGAGGTTGGGAGGGGTCGTGGGTTGGGTGCGCTTTCAGAGGATCAGTGCAGACACGATGGGCCGAATGATCTCCTTCTGCACTGTAGGGATTCTATGATCCCGGAACCGAATGAAATAACGAGCAGATAATTTGTGATTTTGTTCCGTTCCTTCGCGCAGAATTTATTTTACTTCCGGGAAATGTTGGAAGGATTAGCGGGCTGATTATCAACCTGTTTGAATGCCGGGTCTCGAACCCGTGCCCAGTGTGTCCTGGAGTAGGGATTGATCCCAGAGCTTCTGGTTCAGAGGCAGGAACGTTCCCCACTGAGCCACAAGACCGTTGGTTTGTGATGTTGATTGAGGGGCAAGTATTGGCCAGAGTTACGTGTGACGGGACTGTTGTAAATCATGCACAGAGAGAGAGAGGCACACGCAAAACGGTTTCCCCAGGAATGCTGCAGCGAAAATAGTTTGGAGGAAAAGTACTGTCGGGCCACAGACAGGAGAACCCAAATATCCGAAATCACAAGTGACAAATTCATTCTTGATTAAGGCTCATTTACTGTAAATTGGAATGCTACATGTAAAAGTTACAGTTATTGGCACCCATCCCGACATTAATTAACTTGGAACTTGGAGGTTTTTTCGGCAACCTATAAATAAACATAGAAAATAGGTGCAGGAGGAGGCCATTCGGCCCCTCGAGCCCCCTCCGCCATTCAATATGATCATGGCGGATCATCCAACTCAGTAACCTGATCCCGTCTTCCTCCTGCATTTCCTTTGATCCCCCTTCGCCCCAAGTGCTGCATCTAATTCTTGAGAACACACACAACAGAATCCAGTCGGCGGGATCCTTTGGTCTGCTGGCAGCGCGCCCACGCCTGCGGGTATCCTGACGGCGTGGGGTGGCCACAACGGGAAACTCCCGTGGCTGGCTGCGGGGACGGGGGGCGCACCGCGCAGGGAACCGCGGCTGGAGGTACGGAGAATTCCGCCCACAATGTTTCGGCCTCAACTACTTCCTGTGGTAGCAAATTCCACAGGTCGGCCATTCTCCGGATGACGAGATTGCTCCTCGTCTCTGTCTTAAATGGTCTACCCCATATCCTCAGTCTGTGATCCCTGGTTCTGGACACACCTCACCATCAGAAACATCCTTCCTTCATCTCCACGGTAGCACAGCTCCAGGGTCTCGGGTTCGATTTCCGGCTTGGGTCACTGTCTACGCGGAGTCTGCACGTTCTCCCCGTGTCTGCGTGGGTTTCCTCCGGGTGCTCCGGTTTCCTCCCACAGTCCAAAGATGTGCAGGTTAGGTGGATTGGCCGTGCTAAAATTGCCTCCTTCTGCACTGTAAATTCTATGATCTCCCCTGTCTATTCCTGTTGGAATTTAATAGGTTTCTATGAGATTCCCCTCCTCATTCTTCTGAACTCCAGCGAATACAAACCTGACTCAATCTCTCCTCGTACGTCGGTCCTGCCATCGCCTGCCATCATCAGGAGGATGACCCACTATTTAACGTGCTCACAAAACATTAATTGTTTTTACACAGCAGAAGCCCTATTTTTCAAACATTAACATTTGGGAACCCCATCAATTGCCTCTTGTTGAAGGACCTTACAGTGCCCAAATCGGCTGTTACATTCCCTATGTTACAGAACCCTTTCAAGTTGCCTAGAGACATCCGGCGCTCGCGAAGGGATGTGGCACCAATGCAAGTCTTTCCTTCAACGGAGGCCAGGGTTGCCAACCCTCCAGGATTGGCCTGGTGTCTCCAGAAATTGAGGATCGATACGACAGCCAAGCATCGCCCAATTGAGTAATGGGTCTTTTAAATTTCCAGTTGGCATGGGAAGGCCGTGCGTCACTTGGATGGACATGTTGGCTGACTAATGGCTGGCCGGTGGGTTGGGTCATGTGATGAAACCTCCAGTAATATGTTTAATCATAGTTGGCAACCCTAGCATTGATAACCTATCACTTCATGACCGCCAGACCTCTCAAAGCAACCTGACAGCTAGTTTGTTTTGAAATTGCCGTTGAAGCTTCCGAAGAAGCCACATTGGGCCGGACGCATTAACTCCGGTTTTTTCTCTCCACAGATGCGACTGATTTTTTTTCTCTCTGTTCTTTCATGAGGTGTGGGCCAGCATTTATTTATTGCCCATTCCTCATGACCCTTGAACTGAGTGTCTTTCAGAGGGGCGTTTAAGAGTCACACGTAGGCCAGACCAGGTATGGGCAGCAGATTCCCTTCCCTAGAGGACATTAGTAAACCAGCGTTGAGGGGCAAAATTGGGATCGATGTCAGGCACTGACCCGATAGCGATGCTCCCACCCCCACTGGCGGCGGAGGGAACGAGGTCCATGACCGCATGCCGGCAGGGGGGTTGTCAATGAATGCAAATGGTTCTTAATAATCCATCTAGCGGGCCCGGCGCCCTATGCTCCGCCCTCCTGTGATTCTCCAGTCCCCGAGGCTGGGGATCACGTGCACGGATTGCTCGCGGTCTCTACCAGCGTGGCCCTGGTGTGGTGGACCTCTCAGTGAGGCAAGTGGGTAAACACCTTGGGGGGTGGGGGGGCAGGGGGTTACCCCCCCTTGGCCCACCGCGAGCTCCACCACGGGCTCCCCTCTCCCCACAATGCTCCCCCCCCCTGTCCCCAGAGACCCCTCTAATAGGGAGGCCCACCACATGTTCCCCAGTAATAGGGAGAACCCCCTCCCACCCACAGGGATTCCTATAAAAGGGAGACCCTCGCTCATAGGGCTCCCTGTAATAGGGAGATCCCCCCCATAGGGACGCCCTAAAGACCCCCCCCCATAGAAAAGAGACCCCTGACTGGATGCTGGCGATGAGCAGCTGTGAACTCAAGCATGTGATTGCACTGCACTTACCTCTCTTTGTTCTCCTTCGAGGAATGGACACATGGAGTTTCAAGGTTTAAGTGTTGCGACTGCAATTCCTCTCCCCTGTCTGGACTGCTCTCTAGTTTCCTGACAGGGGTCCAGTTTTTGATGGTGGGAGAGAGCGGGGGGGGGGGGGGGGGGGTCCCTTTAGGCAGGGAGTCCCTGTGGGGGTTCTTCCAATACAGGAGTGCCGAGGGGGGGGGGTTGGGTCACCCTGTACTTGGGTGGTGGGGGCTGTGCATCCAGGGGTGGGGTGGGGGGCTGCTGTGCGGTACACTGGAGGGCGGGCGGCGTTCGGGCTGATTTGCGGTGCGGAGGGGGGAGGGGTGGGTTGGCCGACCAGGGGACCTCTCGATCGGGCCACCCCGCTGAAAGGTGCAGCCCGTTAGCGGCATTCCCTCGCAGTACTTTGCTTTTATCTCGATTATTAGTTCAGTGACCACACCTACCACACCATCACCTCCCCATTCCACCACACCATCACCTCCCCATTCCGCTACACCATAACCTCCCCATTCCACTACACCATCACCTCCCCATTCCACTACACTATCACCTCCCCATTCCACTACACCATCACCTCCCCATTCCACTACACCATCACCTCCCCATTCCGCTACACCATAACCTCCCCATTCCACTACACCATCACCTCCCCATTCCGCTACACCATCACCTCCCCATTCCGCTACACCATCACCTTCCCATTCCGCTACACCATCACCTCCCCATTCCGCTACACCATCACCTCCCCATTCCGCTACACCATCACCTCCCCATTCCGCTACACCATCACCTCCTCATTCCACTACACCATCACCTCCCCATTCCACCACACCATCACCTCCCCATTCCGCTACACCATAACCTCCCCATTCCACTACACCATCACCTCCCCATTCCGCTACACCATCACCTCCCCATTCCACCACACCATCACCTCCCCATTCCGCTACACCATCACCTCCCCATTCCGCTACACCATCACATCCTCAGCACCTTCCCCGGCAGCTGCAGTATTTGCTTTTAACCAAGCGACTTTTACATTTTTGAAATTATAACATTTTTGAAAATGCTGGATAAACTCAGCTGGTCTGTGGCAGCGTCTGTGAAGAGAGAAGTAGAGTTTAATGTTTTGAGTCCTTATGACCCGCCTCCAGTTCTATAGATGCTGGGAGGTTGTTTCCCTCTTGTGGGAGAGTTTAAATCCAGAGGGTATAATCTCAGAGTGAGGAGCCACCCATTTAAGACAAACATGAGGAGGAGTTTATTCTCTAAGAGGGTAGTGAATCTGTGGAATGCTTTACCTCAGAGAGCTGCAGATCTTGGTCATTAGGTGTGTTCAAGGCTGAGATGGATTTTTAATTAGTCAGGGGATCAAGGATTATGGTGGGAAAGTGGAGTTGAAGATTATCATATCAGATCAGTCATTTAATTGAATCATAGAATCCCTACAGTGCAGAATAAGGCCATTTGGTCCATCGAGTCTGTACAAACCCTCCTAAAGATCACTCTACCTAGTGTTATGGGCAGGTTTTAGAGAAGCCCAAAGTGTATCACGGAGTTCACCTGACCCACAACTTTTACTAGATTGTGGGGAGCACACGGCCCACTCTACAGGTGTGGTACAGCAGAAATGGAAAAGTATTTTTTAAAGCAAAACAATATTTATTCTATGAACTCAAGTTAACCTTTTTAAAACATACAGTGAACATCTTAGCAACCATTAATTCAAATACAACCCCCAAGGACTACAACACTAAGTAAACCTTTAAGCTTTCCTTTTTAACATCCATACGACTTAAAAACAAAATTTTATCAGAAGCACATCAGGTTAAAGTCACTACTGAAAACATTTATAATTCTGAATTCACCAAATGGTCAAGAGATAGTCTTTTGATGGCAGAGAGAACATCAGTACACCTGCTCCGTCTGGCTTCAGCTCCAACACTGAAAACAAAACTAAAATACGCCCTGCAGCCTGCTCAAAAATGAAAGTAAAAAGCTGACAGACAGCCCAACACTACCCACACTCTGACATCCCTGATAATACTCATTTCTTAAAGGTACTCACTACAGATATTTATATACACACCCATTTATAAACACCTATTTCTTAAAGGTACTCTCACATGACACTAGGTCCACACCCCTGTCCATCCAACCCTGTCCCCATAACCCCACTTAATCTGCACATCCCTGGACACTAAGGGGCAATTTCGCGTGGCCAATCTACCTATCCTGCACATCTTTTTGGACTGTAGGAGAAAACTGAAGGACCAGGAGGGAACCCAGAAAGAAATGGGGAGAACATACAAACTTCTCACAGTCACCCAAGTCTGGAATTGAACCCAGGTCCTTGACGCTGTAAGGCAGCAATGCTAAACACTGTGCCACCATAACGCCCATCAAATGAGGGAGCAGACTCGATGGACCAAATGGCCTACTTCTGCTCCCATGTCTTATGGCTGTGACACTATTTCTCTCCCACGGATCCATAGAATCCCTACAGTGCAGTGGAGGTCATTCGGCCCATTCAGTCTGTACCGACCTTGCGAAAGAGCACCCTATCTCGGCCCACTCCCCCATCCTATCCCTGTAACCCCACCTAACCTGCACATCCTTGGTTATTCATGAAGGCCCCGCCTTCTCAACCTAGCCTGAGGTATGGTGACACTCAGATTAAATCACCACCAGTCAGCTCTCCCCCCTCAAAGGGGAAAGCAGCCTGAGGTCATCTGGGACTATGGTGACTTTACCTTTACATCCCTGGACACCAAGGGATATTTTAGCATGGCCACTCCACCTAAACCGCACATCTTTGGACATTAAGGGGCAATTTAGTGTGATCAATCGACTTAATCTGCACATTTTTGGACAGCGGGGGGAAACCGGGGAAACCCATGCTTGGGTGGTGAGCGTGTGGACTCCGCACAGACAGTCACCCGAGGCTAGATTCAATACCCGGGGACCCCTCGGAACTGTCATGTCGCGATGCCCTCGATGCCGCCGGGCCTGCTGTGTTCAGCCGGCACTTCAGGATTTCCGTTTCAGATTTCCAGCATCGGTGGTATTGAGGTTTTTGTGATTTATTTGCGGTGCGATTTCGCCAGGCGGGCTGTGCCGATCCCGAGGTGCGGGAGGTGGAAGAGGTGATGACCAGCTCAGACTAGCTGTGTGGGATGTGGGGAGTGGGTTGTGGTGGTGTGTGGGTATAGTGGTCGTGGTGGGGGATGTGAGGTGAAGGTTGGTGGGAGGGAGGGGGGGATAATGTGAGGTGAAGGTGGGGGGGGGGGGGGGGGATGTGAGGTGAAGGTGGGGGGGATGTGAGGTGAAGGTGGGGGGGATGTGAGGTGAAGGTGGGGGGGATGTGAGGTGAAGGTGGGGGGGGTGAGGTGAAGGTGGGGGGGTGAGGTGAAGGTGGGGGATGTGAGGTGAAGGGGGGATGTGAGGTAAAGGTGGGGGGGGATGTGAGGTGAAGGTGGGGGGGATGTGAGGTGAAGGTGGGGGGGGTGAGGTGAAGGTGGGGGGGTGAGGTGAAGGTGGGGGATGTGAGGTGAAGGGGGGATGTGAGGTAAAGGTGGGGGGGGGATGTGAGGTGAAGGTGGGGGGGATGTGAGGTGAAGGTGGGGGGGGGTGAGGTGAAGGTGGGGGGGTGAGGTGAAGGTGGGGGATGTGAGGTGAAGGGGGGATGTGAGGTAAAGGTGGGGGGGTGTGAGGTGAAGGTGGGGAGGTGTGAGGTGAAGGTGGGGGGGGATGTGAGGTGAAGGTGGGGGGGTGGGAGGTGAAGGTGGGGTGGGTGTGAGGTGAAGGTGGGGAGGATGTGAGGTGAAGGTGGTGGGATGTGAGGTGAAGGTGGGGGGAGGTGAAGGTGGTAGGGGGTGAGGTGAAGGTGGTGGGGGTGAGGTGAAGGTGGGGGTGAGGTGAAGGTGGGGGGGTGAGGTGAAGGTACGGGGGGTGAGGTGAAGGTGGGGGGGTGAGGTGAAGGTGGGGGGGGTGAGGTGAAGGTGGGGGGTGAGGTGAAGGTGGGGGGGTGAGGTGAAGGTGGGGGGGTGAGGTGAAGGTAGGGGGGTGAGGTGAAGGTAGGGGGGTGTGAGGTGAAGGTGGGAGGGGGTGTGAGGTGAAGGTGTGGGGGGTGAGTTGAATGGGGGGGTCTGAGGTGAAGGTGGTAGGGGGTGAAGTTGGGAGGGGGTGAAGGTGTGGGGGGGGTGAGGTGAAGGTGGGGGGGGATGTGAGGTGAAGGTGGTGGGGGGGTGAGGTGAAGGTGGGGGATGTGAGGTGAAGGGGGGATGTGAGGTAAAGGTGGGGGGTGTGAGGTGAAGGTGGGGGGGGTGTGAGGTGAAGGTGGGGGGGGGATGTGAGGTGAAGGTGGGGGGGTGGGAGGTGAAGGTGGGGTGGGTGTGAGGTGAAGGTGGGGAGGATGTGAGGTGAAGGTGGTGGGATGTGAGGTGAAGGTGGGGGGGAGGTGAAGGTGGTAGGGGGTGAGGTGAAGGTGGTGGGGGTGAGGTGAAGGTGGGGGTGAGGTGAAGGTGGGGGGGTGAGGTGAAGGTACGGGGGGTGAGGTGAAGGTGGGGGGGTGAGGTGAAGGTGGGGGGGTGAGGTGAAGGTGGGGGGGTGAGGTGAAGGTGGGGGGGTGAGGTGAAGGTGGGGGGGTGAGGTGAAGGTGGGGGGGTGAGGTGAAGGTAGGGGGGTGAGGTGAAGGTAGTGGGGTGTGAGGTGAAGGTGGGAGGGGGTGTGAGGTGAAGGTGTGGGGGGTGAGTTGAATGGGGGGGTCTGAGGTGAAGGTGGTAGGGGGTGAAGTTGGGAGGGGGTGAAGGTGTGGGGGGGGGTGAGGTGAAGGTGGGGGGGGTGGTGAGGTGAAGGTGGGGGGTGGTGAGGTGAAGGTGGGGGGGGGTGAGGTGAAGGTGGGGGGGTGAGGTGAAGGTGGGGGGGGTGAGGTGAAGGTGGGGGGGGTGAGGTGAAGGTGGGGGGGGTGAGGTGAAGGTGGGGGGGGGGTGAGGTGAAGGTGGGGGGGGGGGGTGAGGTGAAGGTGGGGGGGTGAGGTGAAGGTGGGGGGGGTGTGAGGTGAAGGTGGGGGGGGGTGTGAGGTGAAGGTGGGGGGGGGTGTGAGGTGAAGGTGGGGGGGGTGTGAGGTGAAGGTGGGGGGGGTATGAGGTGAAGGTGGGGGGGGTGTGAGGTGAAGGTGGGGGGGGTGTGAGGTGAAGGTGGGGGGGTGAGGTGAAGGTGGGGGGGTGAGGTGAAGGTGGGGGGGGGTGAGGTGAAGGTGGGGGGGTGAGGTGAAGGTGGGGGGGGGTGAGGTGAAGGTGGGGGGGTGAGGTGAAGGTGGGGGGGATGTGAGGTGAAGGTGCGGGGGGGGGATGTGAGGTGAAGGTGGGGGGGATGTGAGGTGAAGGTGGGGGGGGGATGTGAGGTGAAGGTGGGGGGGGATGTGAGGTGAAGGTGGGGGGGGATGTGAGGTGAAGGTGGAGGGGGGTGTGAGGTGAAGGTGGGAGGGGTGTGAGGTGAAGGTGGGGAGGGGTGTGAGGTGAAGGTGGGGGGAGGTGAAGGTGGGGGGGGGTGTGAGGTGAAGGTGGGGGGGGTGTGAGGTGAAGGTGGGGGGGGTGTGAGGTGAAGGTGGGGGGGGGTGTGAGGTGAAGGTGGGGGGGGGTGTGAGGTGAAGGTGGGGGGGTGTGAGGTGAAGGTGGGGGGGGTGTGAGGTGAAGGTGGGCGGGGTGTGTGAGGTGAAGGTGGGGGGGGGGTGTGAGGTGAAGGTGGGGGGTGTGAGGTGAAGGTGGGGGGGGTGTGAGGTGAAGGTGGGGGGGGGTGTGAGGTGAAGGTGGGGGGGGGTGAGGTGAAGGTGGGGGGGGGGGTGAGGTGAAGGTGGGGGGGGGGGGGTGAGGTGAAGGTGGGGGGGGTGTGTGAGGTGAAGGTGGGGGGGGGTGTGTGAGGTGAAGGTGGGGGGGGTGTGTGAGGTGAAGGTGGGGGGGGTGTGAGGTGAAGGTGGGGGGGGGTGTGAGGTGAAGCTGGGGGGGTGTGAGGTGAAGGTGGGGGGGGGTGTGAGGTGAAGGTGGGGGGGGGGTGTGAGGTGAAGGTGGGGGGGGGGTGTGAGGTGAAGGTGGGGGGGGTGTGAGGTGAAGGTGGGGGGGGTGTGAGGTGAAGGTGGGGGGGGGTGAGGTGAAGGTGGGGCGGGGGTGTGAGGTGAAGGTGGGGGGGGTGTGAGGTGAAGGTGGGGGGGGTGTGAGGTGAAGGTGGGGGGGGGTGTGAGGTGAAGGTGGGGGGGTGAGGTGAAGGTGGGGGGGTGTCAGATTGGGGGGGGGGGGTGTCAGATTGGGGGGGGGGGGGTGCTGAGGTGGACCTGGCCCATCGATGACGTCGGTGTTCGGCTGGCCGCGCCTGGCCGCCGGTCCTCCGGCGCCGGTCCCGCCCCCTCAGTTCGATGACGCGGCGCTCGCTCCCCCGCCTGGCCGCGCGCGCGCGCTCCGCCTGTCTCTCCTAAGATGGCCGCCGCCGCTGCCTCGTCGTCGTCTCCTCCTGCTCCTCCTCCCCTTCCACCACCGGCAGCAGCAGCCTGGAGAACCTGACAAAGGCCGAGCCCTGCGAAGGCCCGAATATGATCGAGGCGGCCGGCCCAGGGGAGGGTAAGGCACAGTCGGGGGGCGGGTGGCCGGGAGGGTGGCGGTTGGTCACCAAGGGAAATGGAGGAGATGATGGGGGTGGGGAGGATGTTTAGGACAATGTCTAAAACCTCCCCTCAAACATTGGTCACCACTAACAGCCTGGGGGCTCCCAGTGACCCTGATATTACCCCCTCACCCTGTAGCTCTCAGGATTAAACCCCCCCCCCCCCCGAAATCTCCACCACTTTCTATCCCCTACACACACACAAATCCCCAGAGCTATTCCAACCATCCCTTTGTAAAATAGGCTCAGCACCAAACACACAGGCCCGCCTCGCACTTTGCAACCCCCCTTTCTTCCCTTTCCCCACCCTCTCCACTTGGTCCCTTGCCTCCCAAGATTATGCAGCAAGTGCATTGCAAAATTTTTTTTTTTTTTAAACCTCTCCTCCAGATTTTGCAGAAAGTGCAATGTAGTTCTTTTTAAACATGAATAAAATCAAGGTGGCCGGTGGCCTTTTAAAAAAAAAACAGAGAATGCACAATCCTCAGTTTTTCGAAGTTCTGGATTTTGCATTTTGGCATGATTCGGGACTTAAAATGCCCGCGTCCTGCCTACCGGTTGCCCTGGTGTGCCTTGCTTCGAACTGATTTATTTAAAAAATAAATTTAGAGTACCCAATTCTTCCCCCCCCCCCCCCCCCCCCCCTCACCGATTAAGGGGCAATTTAGCATGGCCAGGTGACCCGGGTCTGGGATCAAACCCGGATCCTTGGCGCCTTGACGCGGCACCGCGCTACCCTATCATTCTTTTCCCCTCAAATGGGAAGGTGTGAATGTTTGCTTTTCAAAGCCCCACCGACTTGTGTTTCAGTCGTTTAACATGTAGATAGGTGGTAGCGAGGAATAAAATTTAGCCTTCCACATGCAATGCGTGTCAGTTCTGCAATTATGGGTATGTGATTTTTCTTATTGACTCCCGCCAGGCTTACTTAGTTTAATTGCGACATTCTTTGTGTTAAAATCTTTGGATTTCATTTCAGACTTCTTTTCTCAATGAAAGGTGTTTGCTGTTGGAAGCATTCTTTCTGTTTATCATGTTCTGGAAATCACAGCGTGGGGTCGGGGAAACTACACAGTGAAAACTCGTCTGAATTCGTAGTTATTTGAAGTTTTTACTAGAATGGTCAAACACGAGGAGAGTGTTTTGTGTTCACACTACTGACCTTTGCTTTAATCAGAGGGAAGCCAGATTCACGAAGAAAGAGTTGAACACAGTGGGGTGAATTTGACACAGGGACACGTTTTATTGACTGGCATCTGTTTCCAGGATATCTTGTATTTTGCAAGCATGGAATTAATGCAGGGGAAGGTTGTGAGACCACAAGGCAGGGATTTTGAATTTGTGCACTGGGCAACAGGAAGCAAGTGGAAAAACATGAGGGTGAACAGGATATGATGAAAGTGATGACATTTTGTGCAAGTTGAGTTCGATCATAGGCAGCAGAGAGGAGTGTATCTGAGCAGGTGAATCTTGACCAAAATTAATACTGCTTGTTTGTTTGAACAGATAGCCTCAAATGCACAGAACGCACATGAACAAACCTGAATACAGTGAGCTTCATTGTTTTCCTCCTTTAGATCCACACAGGATTCCATGAAGTTGTTAGAATGCATTGTCTCCTGTTTACCAGTGTGAAGTAGAGTTTTGTTTGCATAACGTATTATTGATATTTTTTAAAAGGGTGTCTTTCAATATGACAATATTGCAAAAGGAAGACTGGTTTACTGATGGTTTGTAGATAAATCATTTTTAGTGGGGTGGGCCGAGAGGGGATGTTGCTTTACGAGATTGGACCTGATTCTGTGATCGTACCGAATTGCCAGTGACTGATACAGTATGTGTCTGGAGTTGCTTTTATACTTTGGCTGTAGTTCAGGGTGAGCAGCTTTCAAGTGGAGTTTGCAAGAGCTGATCATAAGATCAGATCGTAATGTCTGCCTCATTTCTTCAGATGGCAGCCGTTGGTAATGATTCTGCTTTGGCCATTTACGCTCCTCCAGACCTGTCTTTTGTGCTTTACCTGTCTCATTACCATCATTATTTAATCGTTCCTGACTCACACCCTCCACTGACCTTTCCTTTTGCTCTCCTCTCCCCTGCCTACGTCCCTGTTTAATACCTGATCCACTTTTAACTTTTTCCAATTCTGAGGAATGGTGATACACCTGAAATGCTAACACTGTTTCTTTCTTCACAGATGCTGCCAGACTCACTGAGTATTTCCAGCATTTTCTGTTTCTTTCCGGTTTCCAGCATTCGCAGTATTTTTCTTTTTCGAGCTCGTGTTGCCGGTCTTCCCCTTTTCTTCTAATATCCGTGGCCACTGGAAAACCCACATCATCTACTTGTGTTGTTGGAGAAGTTATGGGGTTGTGTAATAGAAATTTTCAAAATTGTGAAATGGACTGCTTCCAGTAGTCTAGAGGACATGAATGCAAGAGACTTGGAACAGGAGAGAAGAGAAACTTCCTCGCACAAAGACTTGAAACTGTGGAATTCACTTGTCGGGTTTGTGGTTGAGCTAGAAACTGTGCAGCACTCATGATTAGATTGGATAGCTGGATAATGGAAAGGAAGAGATAGAGAAACAAGGTGGGCAAATGTGGCTAGAAAGGCTTGCTTGCATGCTGGGAAATGCCAATACCTGGTTGACACAGCTTCTGTGTACCGACAAAGACAGCTGTTGAGTCTCTGATGTCGGACTTGTGTGACAGATATTACACCCCTGCCACTGTTATCATATTATCAATGTTGGCCATAGTTTACCATTAGCAATCAGTGCACTTAAACTCAATTTCAGCTGAGCTATCAAGTACTATTGGGGTAAAGACATTTTGCAAAATATTGCAACTGCATGGCTTTTAAACAAATACCTTCCTGAGAAGAAATATCCGGTACTTTATGTTTAGTAAAGGATATGACAGGAGAATGGGGACTAGAATTTGGGACAGTTTCCCCTTGAAGCTGCGATAGTTTAAATGTATTTTTAAAGCATTATGTAGGAGAGTTGTTCTGAACAGCTAGAAGCAGATGGAGCAGCACAACCACCTATCACAATGGTCAGCGCTGTTTTACTTCCCCATGCCTCTACATCTCAATGATGTTACTTTGTCCCATGAAGGGTTTGCTGCAGGCAGCAATTCTTCATCACTCAAATTACTTTTTGTCAGATGGTGAATTCCCTCATTGAGCACTCCGAGAATAAATTAGTGGAACTGCGTTGGAAGCTTGGACTGGCATGAGTTGGGGCAGGTAAAGTGAACTGGATGCTAATTCCGAAACCCTGAAGCAGGGAAAGGCCACTCAACCCATTCCCTCCAATGCAGAATTATGAAAGATGGCAACTTGTACCCAGTAAAACTGCCTAATCAACTTCATCAGCAAGGTTCTTCCACCGAGTCTGGGAATTCTCTTGCATTGAATAACATCCCTTTGTCCAACCATATTCTAACCCACAGTCCTCCTCGCCTGTGAGCTCTCTTCCAGCTGACCTATACTGGCTGCTAACCACCACCAATGCATTAAATTCAAAATGGGTAGTCTTTCTCTACATCTGACTGCTGCACCTATTTCTTTGCAGCTTCCAGCCTTGAAGTTCCTGTTGAACATTTTGTTCCTCTGATTTTGGGTTTCTGTTCCCCTGCGTTTGGCCTCACAGTTGGTGATGGAGCTTTTGACTGCTGTGATCTGCCTTTGCAGCAACCTCTTTGTATCTTTCTGCCTCTTAACCCCTCTTTGTAAACCTCTAGGACTGGCGCCTCTTGACTAATTTTCCAGTTTTGCTTCCTTATCACTCCATATCCATTTTCCTTGTGTCTGGGACACACCTTGAGACATTCCTTTTAGTTGCATTAGATAAATAGAAGCCGCTACGCCTGCAACGGTAGGATTGCTTTGGGAGTTACACCTAAGACCTAGAAAAAATGAGGAGCAAGCTTGTCTTTTAGTAGTCTGTTACCAGTTAGTAGCTGCATTGTTACTGTGTGTGTGTGTGTGTGTGTGTGTGTGTGTGTATTATACCTTTCAACGGTAGAAATGAGCCCATCCATGGGGGAAAACTCCCAACCTATTCTAGCCCCAGCATCGAGTACTAATATGAGCCAGAGTTACAGTGTGGCAAATGAAGCCAATGTTTGTCAACTTCAGTATCAGTTTTGTTCCTGTTTTATGTGTGGGGAAGTAGGAAATGGATATTTTTGATTCTTAAATGGGGAATGTCAGTGTGATCAAGATTTGTCATGAAGGAATGGCCTGCAGGAACATTATGGCATGCTTGGATGTTTGTCCCATTCTCAGAGGTGAGCTATGCTGTGATGTGGAGTGACTGGGTTGTGTCACTGCACTCTCCTCCTGTTTACAGGAATGTCTCTTTAAATCATGCTCTGTGTCAGACAGGAAATGTTTTCTTGAGGGTCACTCAGAGTGCAATGAGCTCTTGAGTCGTTAAGCTTTGACACCCAAAAGTGAGAGCAAAAGCATTGCCATTCAGTTTTGGATGACTTAGAAGTCGATGTTTAGATTCAGAGGCGTTTTATAATGCGAATAACTCTGCAGGCTTTGTCCATATCTTAACAAATACAAGACCCATCCTGTCGGAATTTGAAATCTTCAGCCCTCTTATTACCTGAATTGCTTGTAGCCCAGGTCTGGGGAATATCACAATATATCCAAATTTGATCAATGTTGCTTGGGTATCAGTAAAGCATAGATTTTCATTCTATGTTCCCTTGCTTTAGATTTTTTCTAAAGTTTAATAACTGGAGACCAGAGAGTACTTTAAACCATATACAACCGAAGAAGGCAATTATTAGGCTGATACTGATATTGTGAGTAATGTGGACTTTCCTGTTTGATACTGATTGGGGCATGAGCTGGTGAATTGCATCTGATAACTGGATCTTTTCATTAAGAGTTTTTATGAATTTTAATAAATTCAATTACGGGCCGTATATAGCATGATGCAGAGCAGAAATGTTGTGTGCTTAATAAGGCGTGGAGTGCACTGGTGGTTATAAGTAGTGGTGATTGACAATACACTTGTCCCTGTCTCCAAGCCTGGGATGAAAGGTAGCGGACAGCTAGCCATCCAGTTCTAAACAATCCCAGGATCTCTCCTGAAGGTTGTGGGGCGATGACTGTCGTAGCCAAATAGCTACTTGGGTTTGTGAATGAAGAATGGTCATGAAAATCTCCCATACATACCTGGAATTCCCATATATACTTTTGCTGCCCAGCTGCAGTTATACAAACTAGGAATAGGCCACTCAGCCCTTCGAGCCTGCACTGCCATTTGATAAGACCATGGCTGGTCTGACTGTAATTATAAAGCATCTTTAATGTAAGACGATGCTTTAGGGAGTCATGGTAGTGGGATGGAAACCATGGGGAAGGAGACATTTACATTTAAAAACGGAGGCGGGGTCACTTACTGCCGTTCACATAATGATTCACTTGGCCCAGCTGGATCTATGTCTAGTTTGTAACTGCAATTTTAAAAAAAACAACCGAACGTATTCGACTTGAGATGAAAGGAAAGCCACAGACACCACTGCAGCACTGTCTCCTTTGGCAGCTGATCAGGATACACAAACTAAATCTTGCATTTGTCTAACCTATGCCAACTCCAGCTATTTGAAAGAGTTATCACCTGATAGGCCCTGTACAGGTGAGTTAGTGGACCTGCCCCACTAATGTGCAACATTATTTGCAGTTTCCTGTTGTCGCAAACGACAGTGGGGATCTGAGGCATACTGCCCCCGTTGACAAGGCTGAAGCCCGGTTAATGGGGCAGGGATAATACGGCGATTTTGAGGAACGTCTGTCGACTTTTCATGCCATTGAGTTGATAAAAGGAATCTGGAAAGGCTAATCGTATTTGGGTGGCCTGACGAGAGTCACGCCAGTCCGTAGGTGACATGAATTGGTCACAAAGTGCATTTGCTCGTTTCCTATCTGAACAATTGTAAGATATTCTAAAACGGGAGGGAGCATGGGAAATCTTGCAACAAAATAGCAGATTGGAAGAGCATAAACTGGAAGTGTTTCTTTCACAACTGGGGCAATGTATCCGTACTTCTGTGGTGTTCCCTGTGAGTGAGCTGTTTATCGGTGTAACATTTGGGGGTAACCAGCAGGTCAAATCGGTGAATCTTCGGATCCTGGCCAGTCAGCTAACAATGAAACCAAATTATGTGAGACCGATGGTTGTGACACGGTTTTGGAAAATGGTACAAATTTGCTTTGAGGTGATTTTATGCTGTTTTTTTTAAAAATTGTGCGCAATTGCCAGAGACATGAGCGCGAAGAGCATTCTCTGTGTGGATATGGGGATGCTGTGGTTTCCTACAGAAATCCTGAAGTAACTGCCAGGGCTTTCCTGGCATTTACTGATGGAGTTCAAGTCATTTCTATTAGTGTTGGCACAGGAGAACCACCACACTGGATTATACGACTAAACAAGCTCTTAGTGCAGTGCTGTTGCAGAAACCAGTTGGTAACAGCCAATTCTCGTGTTTTTTTTTCAAACATGCTGGCCAATTTGGACAGCCTGGATTCACTCTACAGCCGAACAGAGATATCAACAGCCTGTTGGGAAATGTGAGCATATGGCTCAATCTAACACGAGACAAGTTGTCAGATACTGCAGACGTAAGCTTAACCCTCAAAGGGCTAGTCACACAATTTGTTGTACTAACTGTAAAGAATTTCTCTCCAGTGGGCTGATTGTTAAGCTGGTGAATTTCCCTGCTTCTATGTACCCAGGGACACAATTGGAGGGATGATTTTTGGAAGGATTAAAAGTGTTCCAGTAATGTGTTACGCAGTGCTCTGAGGAATTTTCAATTGCTGTTGTACCCAGTAAGTTCCCTGTTAAAATCAAATGCTTTCTTCTCTTTCAGTTAATAATTGGAATTCTGACTCATGCCAGTTCTCTGAAACTGTCTGAGAGCTACCCAGAGTTTTAAACTATGCATATTGAGCAGGGGGGAGTTTTAAACCCCCCGCTCCTCACGATGCTTGACGTGGTTCAAATTCTTACATTTGCAGAATCCCACCCCATCATCCAGTCACCTGTTTTCAGTTTCAATCGGTGTGACCAAGTGACCCGCCCTGGCGTGGCATGCTTGTAATGATATTCGAATGATACTTGGGTAGCGATTTGAAAAGGCTGTCCCACACCTAGTTCCCATCGCTTTCCGGTTACCAGTTCGACTGACTCTGGACAATCCTGGCTCCAACCCGTCATCTGGGCTGGCTGCTGTGCAGGAAACGGTGTAAACATTAGAATGAGGACCTGATGTTAGATTCAGTGGGCCCTCCATGTTTGTGGGATCTCTTTCCCCCTCCTTCAAAAGTAAGCATGTTCTTCCCACTCTCCTCTCTCTCTCTCCCCACTCCCCACCCTCCCCTGTTAATAAACAGTTGGCAGAGGGCTAACTATCCTCTCTGCCCTGGGGATTTTGGTGATTGTGGAGCAGGATGCATTTAATGACTATTCCTGGTTGGGGGTGATATTGTGTGCTTTTCTTAACTTTGCCTGAAATGGTTTGAGACAGAAAATTCCAAGTTATTGACCCAGGAATGAAAGGACAGCGAAAAATGTGCCCAGGTCACGTTGATGTATACATAGAAGGAAATTCAGGGGGTGATGACATTCTCATGGTTGCTGATAGTACCTAGCATCTGGATGCTTGTGTGCAGATCCATAGGGGTACAAAGTTTGCAGTATAACTGTAATTTGCAATCTCCATTTAGTTGGCTCTGGCCTCCAATCATTAGCTGGCACATATAAGTGCCTTAAAAGTTTCAGTCTGTGCAGCTGAATCTGGTATTAAAACAAATTGCTTCTGGTTCGCTTAGGTTCATGTTATTAAAATTCTCATTGTAATTTGCAAGGATCTCCACAGTATGTGTGAGGCCAGTGCAGTATTGCCCTTTGCCAATATAATGTCCAAAGATGCGCAGGTTAGGTGGATTGACCCCTAAGTGTCCAATGGTTGGGTAGCGTTACGGGGTTAGGGCTGGGATTGGGCCAAGATTGGTTGCACTTTCGGAGGGCTGATGCAGACTAGCCGGGCCAAACCACCTCCTTCTGCACTGTAGGGATTCTATGAATATTGTTTCATCTTGGTGTGAACCTGGTTGAATTAAGTTGATTTCTAAAAATGTCTCACCCACACAAAACATGGCGGAACAGCTGTAAACTTTCAATTCCGCCTATTTTTTCAGTTGCCAACTTCTTGTTGTCATTTCCCAATTTCTGTCCAATGTTCCAAAGCTTTGCTTTTAAAGTGTATTTGTTTAATATTGTCAAAGAACAAACTGTGCTTTTGACTTTAAATATCAACGGGTATCTGGATGCAGATGATTCGGTGAGATTTGCGCCCAGTTGCTTTCTCCTGTGATTCATTCTTCCTTTTGGAGACTGTAATAGTTTGGCTGGCTCACATTTAAAAAGAAACTCTTTTGATTGAGTTGTCTATAGCCTTAACTTTGAAACGAGGAATATCTGAAGGCTTTTGGGTCTTTACCGTAGTAGAAAATTATAATTTGTTTTTGTCTTTTTAGTGAAGTATAATTGAAAGATAGTTTTTGATGGTCAGTGGTGATGATGTGGTGATCGAGCAGCCTGATGTCTGTCGCCTGAACTGCGGGTTGGCTGTATAAACCACAGTGTGATGGTGCTAATTATGATCGAACCATCAGAAATAAATTAAAGCTCCTGACAGGCAGCTAATGAACATAACATCGCAATAGAAACCGAGAATTCAACCCACATATTCTGTGTAGACATTTATCCTTCACTAGGGCAGTGGTTTTAATCCTAGGTTGCCGTTGTTCCTTATTCCTTCAATCACCCGTCTATCCGATTATGAAATTTCAGAGAACCTTTGGCTATAAGTGCCTGGAGCGTTGTAATGTCTGTTTTAAAATGTGTTCATGAATATAGCATGCCTATAGCCACAGTTGGTGGGCCTGTAGACTTTCTAATGCCTCCAGCCAATGCTTTGTGAATAGTAAGTACAAGTTCCTGGATTTTGGGAAGATCCTTGTGACTAGTTCACTGAACCGGATGATCTCTTGGCTCGAAAGGGCAGTTTTCAGGCTCCACTCTTAAGATATTACCGGCAGTTGTCTCAACATGAATTCCGTCACCTGCCATCTTCTACCTGCGTGTATTTAATAGCTTCTCGAGCATTGTACTGTTCTAGATTGCCGTTAAATAAAATGCATACATATAGGCTGAAGTGTTTGGGAGGGGGGGAAGGAAAGTTAAAAGCATGGTTTGAGTATTTGGTGAAATGATAGGAAATGGCCTTTTAGAAGCACTTTGATCAAGTTTATTAGATGCTTGTTTAAAGTATTTGTCATGAGCATCGCCCAATACTAAATGGTTGCAGAGCCGAGTTATATTCAACAACAAATTTTCAAAATGTAGCCCCTTTAAATGCGCATGTATTCAGTTCTTTGAAAGTAGGGGCATCCTTTTGTCATGCTGTACTGCATTTTGGTTTAATTTGGGGCACCATTATGGCCACTTATTCTAAATGTGAAATATGAAACTACTTTGTTCCACGTGATCAGGTTTCTCAAGGCCCTACTTTCAGCCATTTCATAGTATAATTGCTGATCTTGGGTCGTAAAGATTTTTGATTCCCTTTGTAAAACATGTATATGTTAAAAAGGAACTCTGGCAGACATTTTAGTGCTTTCCCATGTCTGTCATTGTTTTGTCTGACTCCAGGCCTGCCGAAATGCTTAACACCCCCTTTTAAGTCTAACACAGAGCCAGTTTGTGTGTGTGCTGGCCTATGCGATCTGTGTATTTTAACGAGTTGCAGAAGATTTTTTTCTCCATATTTATTTCCTATATTGCGCCTCCCTGCTCTATTTTAATTTTCTTTCTGGCGTGGTGGCTTGTCAATAGGCCAGAATTTGAGATAAAGCTGGAGGTGCTGTGGAGAGCAGGCTTTGAGATTAAGTTTGCCGGAGTAGGATTGAGATGACGGTCAGAAGGATCAGTCGTCAGAGTGAATGAGGGTTTCCATACTGGCGGGATCAGCTTGCTGCAATGGTGGACGGCGTTCTGGAAATGGTACCGGGCAGTTTTGGTGACAAACTGGGGTTTATATTTAGTGTTGCACATATGAAACAATGGGTTCACGTGAAATGCTATAAATGCTGAAGATTAGTGTGCAAAAAATGAGTGAGAAGAGAAGCCAGGAGATTTGGGGGAGGGTGCCTGGGAAGGCAGGAAAAAAAAATGTGGATCTTGCAGGAGAAATGTGTGGGTTTAAGAGATTTTGGTGTAAAAAGTAACTGCAAATATAAAAATAATAATCTCTATTAGTGTCACAAGTAGGTTTACATTAACACTGCAATGAAGTTACTGTGAAAATCCCCTAGTCGCCACACTGCGGCGCCTGTTCGGGGACACAGGGAGAATTCAGAACGTCCAATTCACCTAACAAGCACATCTTTCGGTGCTTGTGGGAGGAAACTGGAGCACTGGGTGGAAACCCACGCAGACACAGGGGAGAACGGGCAGACAGCAACCCAAATCGACAATCGAACCCGGGTCCCTGGCGTTGTGAAGTAACTGTGCTAACCACTGTGCTAACGTATGAAGACTGAATCAGCAGTAACTTGGAAATGAATCCCAATTTCCCCAGAGTGATTCTGAAACTGCACTGATCACCATGTATCTCTGTTACTGAAATCACATGAAATTTAGTGGGATTTGGTTAGGCAGCTCATTTTCAGCCAGTATGTACACAATGGGCCGAGCAGTCTCCTATTGTGCCGTAAATTTTCTTTGCGTCCATCTAATCACTTCAAATCGCTCCCACTGCAACAACCACCAAACCCAACCATGAGTCCCATTTAGTTGTAGTTCTGAGTGTTTTTCACAGTTTATGTGGATAAATCACAAACAAAATGTTGCATTGCCATCACTCTTAAGGATACAAGAATACTCTCCAGGGAGTGTATATGATTGTTTTCAGAGGCTAGGGTTTCAGCACCTAGTTCGTGGGGGGGGGGGGGGGGGGGGGGGGGGGGGGGGGGGGGGGTGCGCGTAATATGTTATTGTTTGGAATCCATGTTCCTTGTATCTGCTTGGTGTGATTTTTGCCACGACAATACAGCAGAGATGAAGAGACAAATAACTCCGAAAGCAGTTATTCGTTGAACTCTTTTATTTGGGTGGCACAGTGGCTAGCACTGCTGCTTCATGACACGAGGACCTGGGTTCGATCCTGGCCCCAGGTCACTGCCCATGTGTCGGCTTAGATCTCACCCACACAGCTGAAGGATAGGTGGATTGGCCAGGCTAATTCCCCTTTAATTGGAACAAAGTGAATTGGTACTTTAAATTTTAAAGAAAAATTGTAAGTTTGTTTTGAGTGTCATTTCAAGCAATCTTCCTTGTTTAATGTTTGGGCACTTCAAAATTCAAATTTAACCGCTCTGTATTGGTCCCTATATCCTACTGCTTCACCCTGGGTAGCATTAAACCTCACAAACCTGAAGATCTCTGATTTACCCTCTGATCTGTGCTCAGTCCGTCGATTGCATTGTGCTTGCTTTGGGGTGTTTATAGTCCTGGGAAGGCACGGGGGTGTGGGGCAGAATCAGCTATGGTTCTGCTTTCGGATTGCTTTCCAGTTGGACGGAATTATGAGTCTGGAAGTTTCATGAGGCGAGGGACCATGCTTTACTATTGAACTGTCTGTGCCCGAACACCCAGTGATCCTCATTATCTGGACTCACTGGTGAAGTATGGCCACTTGAGCAAATGACTGAAAGTTGATCTCTACCCGTACAGCAATACAACCATCAAAACCTAGTTGCTTGAGAGTGGGGGATTTCAATAGCTCTATTATTGCCACCTTGGGTATTCTCAAATTGTACATTTCGGACAATGGACTTGAAAGAAAGGAATTTAGGTAGTTTAACTGTTGAAATCATTTTCAATTTAATTTTTTCCCCTCTTCTCTCTCTCTCTCTTTCCCCCCCGACCCCCCCCCCTCCCCCCTCCAGTGGTGATAATTGATCCCGATGATGACGAAATGTCCACTCCGGAGCTACAATTGCCGTCCGGCCATAGTTCTGGGGAATCCGAACTCCGGGAGCAAAATGAATTGTTGGGAACACTGGACGGCAACACGCAAACAACTCCGGTGCATCCCAAGCAGGCGCTTCCCAAAATTGCCTTGGTGACCCAAGGGGAGGATTCGCTACAGTCCAACAAATGTAAGTTTAAAACAATTCACTCGATCAGTGAAGCATCAGAGAATTTTGTCTGAAGGGGCTTGGATTAAGTTGCAGTTTAAGTATGTTGATTGTCTTGATTCTTGCGCAATACTGAACTTGTCATTCATTCTATAATATGCGTTGCATTTGTGTACTCCCTTTGTCTCTTCTGCCTCTGTTTTTTTTTAATGTATTTTATTACAAATATGTATCCAAACAGGTTACAGCAAATAAACACCCTGGGAAACATACTTCCCAGCAATCAACTGTACAGTGTGCAGCTCCTCAAACACGGTCTCAAAGATCCCCCCCCCCTTTTTCTCAAACTGCCCCTGCAGAGCCCCTTACCTCATACTTCATCTTCTCCAACTGCAACGACATCGGCCTTCCTCCTCTCCATGGGCTCCGTCTTCTCTGAAATCCCAAATATCGCCACCAATGGGTCTGGGTCCACCTCCTCCTCCACTATCCTGGCTAAGACCGCAAACACTGCTGCCCAGATTCTTCCCAATTTTGTGCAACCCCAAAATCTGTGCATGTGGTTCACTGGGCCCTGCCCACACCTCTCACACTCATCTGCTACCCCCTGAAAGAACCAACTCATATGGACTGGTTTAGCACAGTGGGCTAAAACGCTGGCTTGTAATGCAGAACAAGGCAGCAGTGCGGGTTCAATTCCCGTACCGGCCTCCCCAAACTGGCACCGGAATGTGGCGACTAGGGGCTTTTCACAGTGACTTCGTTGAAACCTACTTGCGACAATAAGCTAATTATTATTATTCTCGACCAAGTCATATGCACCCTGTGCACCACCTTAAACTGTATCAGGCTCATCCTTGCACAAGAGGTCTTGTTTACCCTACGCAGTACTCCACAATTGATCTCCCCTCCAAACTCCACTTCCTATTTCTCCTTGATCTTTACCCGCTCACCTCCCTGCTCCCCCAGCCACTCTTATATATCCCCAATTCTTCTCCCCTCTTCAATATCTGGAAGCAGCAGTCGCTTCAGCAGGGTGTGTCCTGGCAACCTAGGGAACCTCCTCCAGACCTTTCACACAAAGTCCCTAACCTGCAAATACCTTTGCCTCTGTTTTTCAGTGTTTTTTGTTTGCGGGGGTTGCCTTAGTTTTAGGCCAGTCCCTAGCTGGTGACTTCTCCGCAAACACTGTAGAATTAGCATGAAGGAGAGAGGCAAAGATGGCTCAGCAAGATCTTGCGCTTGGAAATATTTCATCTCAGAATTACATTGTGTCCTGTATGGGTGCGGTTCTTAGCTTACTGCGTGATCAGTTTAGTAACAGGTTCTGCCAGTGCAGGCACTTTGAGTGCCAAGTGATGGCCACGTATGATCAAACCCTGCCCCAACTTGCAATCCCTTTCTAAATTTTAAAGTTTAGGTTTTCCTTTCAATGTGGCACAACCCGAGATTTAGGATTGAATCTCTCTTTCGGGACCTTTATTCTGATTCTGGATCATTGCTGCGTTCACGACTGTGAATGCCAGATGAGGTACGAGTCGCTGTAATGTGGGCTTTCATTTTTGAGCATCTTCCTTTGATCAGAAAGTGACACAAGTGTATATGAAGCCTCTAAATGTCCTTTTGTGCTAATGCTACGAAGCGATGTTGCTGTTGCTGACAAAATGAACTGTAAAGTTGTACATCAGTATGTGAATGGAGTCCTTATGCTGAACAGAAGGAGCTTGACCTTTAGAGCTGAACTGCTCAAAGAATCCAATCTGAGGTATTTGGCTGCTTTTAGTCAGAATATTATTCAAATAGTCCAAAGTGAAAATTATCTTTACAGCTTGCATATTGTCCTGTGGCAATAAACGGGCATTTGGTAGTAGGGTTCACGTCACTTTAATATACCAGTTGGCTTTCAAATGTTGCAATATACTCATGGCCATTTATTAAGCGCACATTTGATCCATTTTGGTGCCATACACACAGTCACTGTCTTAGACAAGTGTAGTGTATGTGAAAGTGGACTAAGAAGCGCCATATTATTCACATTTTTACAAGTAACCCGAACAGGGAGGCAATTTGAAGGAGAAGCATCCTGTGTTCACTACTCCAGTCACGCTAAATGTTTTCATTCTTGTGAAGTGAGATATGCTTCAATTTGGTAGTATGATAAATTCTGCTGCAGAACTGCTGCTGATGACTGTGATCCTCTCTCCATGTTTTGACCTGGTGTAGCTTTCTTAGCTCATTGTGTCTCACTGCACCTGACCTAATGACAGGCGAGGCTAAATGGGACAAGCTTTAGTTACGTTTCCTTTGCATGAATCAGATTCAAATTCATCAGTTTTTCTCTGAAAGCAGCCTGAAGATGTGTACACAAGTGCCGAGGATTCATTTCCCCTGTGGCTTCTTCTACCACTGTCTTGAAAGTGAAAAGAACCTTGGCTCAGAACTGAAACTGATATGAATAACCCTGTTGGGGTGTGCATCAGCACAAAGCCCCAGTCTACTCCCAACTAGGCTAAATAGCATTTACTTAGTTCGATGTAGGTATTTTTAAGATGTCTTCAGAGGGATGAATGATTTAACATTTTTCAACAAAAGTATGTTATATGAGGGGTAATTATTCAGTTTGGGCAGCTGGTCGCCAGCAGAGCATCCATTCTGGCAATCCTCCTTTGTGTTAATGAATGATCTCTACAAAGGTATTGTAAGAGGAAAGTCTTAATTTTTTCAGGTGAGACAAAGTTTAAGGAAGTAGGGCACCCAAAGGCAGTATAATAATCATCTTTATTGTCACAAGTAGGCTTTTAAGTTACTAAGTCCCCTAATCGCCACATTCTGGTGCCTGTTCGGGTACACAGAGGGAGAATTCAGAATGTCCAATTCACCTGACAGCACATCTTTCAGGACTTGTGGAAGGGAACCGGAGCACCCGGAGGAAACCCACGCAGACACAGGGAGAACATTCAGGCTCCACACAGTCAGTCACCCAAGCCAGGAATCGAACCTGGGACCCTGGCGCTGTGAAGCAACAGTGCTAACCACTGTGCTACCATGCTGCTTCATAGGCACATGGAAACAGATGGTGACAAAAATTAAAATGTTTCTCGTTTCTAGAAATGACGAGTAAGATAAGACATTTAGCGTTACTGAAAATAACTTGGCGGTGATGTCGGCAAGCATTGAAGATCATTGTGGGTGATAAATATGTCACGTTGCTTATTCTGCTGTATATGCAGAATGAGCCATTGGACTTTGAAATGACCAACAAAGTTAGGAGGTCACACTTGGCACATTTCCTTATTTGCGGCATTCAAAAAGATGCAAACAATGAGATAAAAGTGAAAAGGATTTTTGTGTAGGCTGAAATCCAAAAGAATCTTTCTTCGGGTTAACAGGGGCGAATTGGAATAAAGCCCACCATGGTACAATAGGGTAAGAGAATGGGGTGCAGTGGAGACTTTACACAGACTCACTCTGTCCTTATTTAATGGAAATGGGGCTATGATGCGCTTAATCAGAGTATGGAGAGGTTGAGAGGGTCTTCAACGTTCGGAAACAATGTTCTGATCTTTTGTAAGTAATTGCTGCATCAGCACAAAACAGGATGACACTGTTTTTGGAAGTAATCCTGTAAATATAGATAATAGAGAAGCATGATCCTTACCTTTATTATTTTACTGCTTTGAGGTGGTCTCTGGGTAGCTGCCATCATCGTGGCAGTGCATATTTATACCACTTTATGCAGCAACAGTGTAAGTTGTCTATAACCAGACTGGGATATTTCAGTTGCATGGTTCCACGAGCACGGTCTAGCCATGTTGGGGCTTTTGAAGCATTAATGTTTGTCTCAGGATTGACTGTGTTTTGTTTTTTTTACTTTAGTGCTGAATTCCTGTCAGCTATGTGGCACCTGCTTTGAAACTCGTAAAGGATTGTCAAGCCATGCACGCTTCCACCTGAGGCAGTTTGGAGTGCCAGACTCTGAGAGCAGTGGTGCCCCCATCGGTACATTGTATGAACTGATGAAAAGAAAGGGGATACCTAGTGTTTTACCCTCAACCTTGGCAAGTGATAAACCGCAAAGCTGTTCACCAAAGGACATGTCTGGTTTAAAGCAAGAAGCTCCCGGTAAACCACTCGGGGAGGAATGTCAGGGAGAAGCAACACATATAGCTAAATCACCAAAGTTGGCCATGAACAGTCCACCAAAGGGCCAGTCTCAGTCAGGATCGTCAACGCTCAAGAAAGTGCATCCCATTTTGCCAAAGCCAATGTCCAGTAAATCTCCAGAGCAAGGGAAAACAGGTAGATCATTGATGAACACTCCTCAGACATCAGGAGAGCTGCTGTCGAAGAAGCTGTTTTGGTCTCCCCAGGATGACAATACACCTTAAACCTCAGTAAGTTGTGGTCGCTTATTAGCCTTTCAGATGATCAGATTTGTAAAATCCTAATTAAGTTTTTTTTTTAAACCAAACAAACCAGATTATCGACAAACCTGGCTGTATTAAGTTAATTAATCAAGTCACCGAATGAATTAATCTCCCTGCACTTTTTTTTTCTTCAGCTATTGGGAGGCAGAGGGCCAATTTTCTGTTGCATTAAAGAGCAGAGGTCACCGTTGGTTAAACTCTTGTGCAATATCGATAGAGATGGCAGCAAGAAATTTCATCCTCGGTATTAACAAAAACAGGATTTGTCTCACATTCATCACTGATTCTTTCCCGGAATATCAAAACTGCATAATCTCGATTGAAAGCTGAAGGCTTTTCAAACAAAAGCTAAATCTAGGTTCCCATTTTTTCCTCTCCAGGTGGTGTTCTGCCTTGCTGGTATTTTACACTGAGCCTGAGCCACTCACCTAAATTTCTCAATCACAAAAACATAGACGCCCAGTTTTTGGTGACGTTTAAGGGACATCTTGACAAATGCATGAATAGGATGGGAATAGAGGGATAAGGACGCTGGAAGTGTAGTAGATTTTAGTTTAGACGGGCATCATGGTCGGCGCAGGCCGAGGGGCCTGTTGACTTAGATTTAGAACATACAATGCAGAAGGAGGCCATTCGGCCCATCGAATCTGCACCGACCCATTTAAGCCCTCACTTCCACCCTATCCCAATAACCCCTGCTAACCTTTTGCTCACTAAGGGCAATTTATCATGGCCAATCCACCTAACCTGCACGTCTTTGGACTGTGGGAGGAACCGGAGCACCCGGAGGAAACCCACGCAGGCACGGGGAGAACGTGCAGACTCCGCACAGACAGTGACCCAGCGGGGAATCGAACCTGGGACCCTGGCGCTGTGAAGCCACAGTGCTATCCACTTGTGCTGCCCTGTGCTGTACTTTTCTTTGTTCTTTGGCCTAGATAAATCTGCACTCCTAAACTAAGTGCAAGTACTCTCAACCTCATCAGAGAACTTGGAAGTATGTTGCACAAATAAGTTGGGGACACAGTTTTGGACCTTCTAACCTCTGGATTAAGGTGCAGGCACTGCACAGATTTCCACTCCTGTTGTGGATGATTTTAAAGATTGGTTACAGATAGGTTCCTTGGACATTATAGGTGTGGTGCCCCTACATTTGCATCAAGAGCGGGTGGTATCCCCCACCCGCTGGTGGGCGAATCGCCGGGCACCGTGCGAATCGCACCCATGCCGCCCCCACTCCTGCACGCGATCCCCCCCCCCCCCCCCCCCCCCCCCCCCCACACAAAACCAACGGCGTGCAAATCGTGCCAGGTCGTTCGGAGAATCACCGCTCGCGGCTTTTCTCTGGCCCGGATGGGCCGAGCGGCCGCTCCAACACGCCAGGGTCCCGCCGGCGGCGTCCACCCCTGGTCGCTGCCGGCGGGAACTCTCAGGGGGGGTGGCCTGTGGGGAGGGGGGCTCCTTCACCGGGGGGGGGGTGGGGGGCCTCCGAAGGGGTCTGGCCTGCGATCGGGGCCCACCAATTGGTGGGCCAGCCTCTCCCACCCCCCCCATCCGGGCCTACATTCCACCCCCTGAATACCCCCGCCATAATGCGGGGCCGGCGCGCGTAAGAAGTTGCCCGCGCATGCGCAGGATAGCTTGGCCCAACTGCGCATGCGCAGGATTGAGCTGCCCCAACTGCGCATGCGCAGGTTGCTGTGGCACCCATTTGGCGCCGCGTACAGAGACTCGAGCGGCGTGAACCGCTCCAGCGCCATGCTGACCCGCTGTATGGGCCAGAAAAGGACGTGCCCAGGCCCTGTTTGCGCCATCGTGAAACACAACAGCATTTCTGCTCAAAGTGAGGGGAGCCCTGGGGAGTTTAACTCGGAAGGATATGTATTCCACAGAGGATCCTTCGACTAGCTCAAACCCAGGAAGTAGTTGATTTACAAGTTTTGGTGCCCAAGTAGCTTACAGTTTGAAGTTTGATATCCTCTTGAGTATTAGGAATATTCACTAATGACACATCAGTCTTTCCTTCTATTATGGGCAGATGCACCATAAGCAACCTCATCCATGAGTGTAGACAAGATGTGTGGTATCTAACGTGGTAAGTATTTTGTACAACCTTCCATTAAGCCCCTGTGGTTTTGTGTCCGTTTTAGTTATAACTTTGGAATGTGCTTGTCCTCATAAACTTGCCACAAACAAGCAAACGGCTACTAGGAAACAGAGTGATTTTGCATTTTAATGTGCCAGCTCGAGAGACATGCACTTGCAGAACAGAGTAATCTTCAGATAGATCGGCTTCATCCCCAGCCCCAATTAAAATGGCAGAAACGTTGCAAATAGGACCAGGGGTGGGCCCTTCGAGCCTGCTGCGCCATTCATTATGATCATGGCTGATCCTCCAACTCCGTAACCTCTTTCCGCTTCTCTCTCTCTCTCTCTCCTTTCTCTTCCCCCCCCCTCCCACCCCATATCCTTTGATCCCTGTAGCCCCAAGATTATCAGACCCTGGGGATTTATCGGCCTTCAATCCCAGCCATTTCCTCAAAACCATTTCCCTACTAATATTGAATTCCTTCAGTTTCCCCCTCTCACTAAACCCTGTGTTCCCCAACATTTCTGGTACGTTATTAGTGTCGTCCTTGAGAAGGCAGAACCAAAGTATATATTTAATTGGTCAGCTATTTCTTTGTTCCCATTATAAATTCCCCTGTTTTTGACTGTACCTACATTTATCTTCACCAATCCTCTCACATGCCGATGGAAGCTTTTACAGTCCGTTTTTATGTTCCCCAAAAAATTTAACACTCACTCTATTTTCCCCTTTTACTGAATTCTAAACTTCTCCCAATCCTCAGGTCTTGTTTTTTTCTGGACAATTTTTATGCCTCTTCCTTGGATCTAATAGCATCTCTAATTTCCCTTGTAATCCATGGTTTGGATACTTTCCTGTTTTATTTTTGTGTCAGACAGGAATAAACAATTGCTACAGTTCGCTCATGAGCTCTTTGAATGTTTGCCATTGTCTATTCAACCGTCATCCCTCTAAGTAACATTCTCCAATCCATCATAGCCAACTCACACCTCATACCATTGTAGTTTCCTTTATTTCGATTCAGGACCCTAGTCTCAGAACCAACTGCATCACAAGAACCCGGGTCTTGGTGAAGAATTCCATCACATTATGGTCGCTCATCCCCATCGGGCCACAAGTTGTTTTCCTATTTCGGCCAACTCTTGGTTTCTCAGCTCATTTGAATATGTAAGGCCAAAGCTTTAGTGACTGTCACCAGAGATAGGAATTCAGGTAGCGGAACCGTGGGTTATGATTACTAGGGTAAATTCACAGTTGAGGTTTCCCCGCATTTTTGAACACTTAAATCAGCTTCCTCCACCTCTGTTTCTCCACCCCCCCCCCCTCCCCCCAACCCAATGTAATCGTCTTATCTGCACCTTCCCAGAGGAAACATTTAATTGAATGCCGTTTTATTAGATCTCCAAGAATAATCTAAACCAGAAGGGCCTGAACGAAAAGTGATTATATTTCCCATGAGAGGCATTCATTGCTAGCGTGTTATTCTTTGTCCTTGCCTGTCGTTGATGGCCATGTGTCCTTTTATTACCTTTGTTCTTACAAGGATTGCATGTGTTGTTAAAGTTAGGTGGCTAGTTTTCCAAGTTGGCACTGCAGAGGCTGCACCAAGCTTCCACTAGTCACAGAACTGTGCCTCTTCATTGGGTGCACATGCCCCATATGCTAATAATCCTCTGCTTGTATCCAAAAGTAAATTAACCACAAGCTAAACACTGAGGTTTTGACAAACGTCCAACATGAATTTTAGTTCTGGTGGTAAGTATCGTTCTTTATTGTCCCAGACCTAAGCCTTGACCCCTCTACGACTTACTTTACAAACCAGCGGGACCAGGCTCTGCTTCCAGCATTGGACAAATTGAAGTAATGTTTTAGTAGAAGAAGCGTTCTAATCTTCTCCATTAGCACTGCTTATTGTAAGTAACATCTGCTTCAGGGTACAGTATCCAGAAACCTAAGGCATCCAGCTATACAAATCACAAATCAGATTGATTTATTCTCAAAGCAAATCTACAATTTCCATTTACATGGTGAAACTGGTTTTAACCTTCACTGTCCTACCTGGATTACAATTCCAAGTGACGGTGTCCTTTGCCTGAAAAAGTTCTTCCTGGCATCTGTCCTGACTTAACCTATCATTGATTTTAACGGCCTACCCCCTTATTCTGGCATGCAGTAAAGTAGTCCCCTGGTTTTCCTTTATCTAGGTCGCTCTATATCAATTCTATCAGGCCCCCTCTGAGTTCCTCCATTTCACTGAGCGTTGCTGTGCAACTGAATCATTTCATGATGTGGCTCTGCCGTGTCGCTTCACTGCACCAGACTTAAATTTCACTGTAACCAAATCTGAGCAGAGTGCCCAAATTGCAGTTTTGCCACAACATTGCACGATTTTAGCCTAATATCAATTTGCACTCAACTGGCTGCAGTGTTAAGCATTCTTTTTATTTTAGTTAATTAAGGTAACTAATGTCTGCTTCAGAGTACAGTACAGGGATGGCTGAGTCTGCCAGCGGACCCAAATCCATCTACTTCACTTTTTAAAATACATAAATAATTTATTTATTTGTGTGGTGCACATCTGTGGGTTGTGGGGGGGTGAGACCAGCGCAGACAAGAGGAGAATGTGGAAACTCCACACGGACAGTGACCCGGGGCCGGGATCGAACCCGGGTCCTTGGCGCCATGAGGCAACAGTGCTAATTCATTGTGCCACCGTGCTGCCCCTTCTACTTTGTTTTTAACCATTACCCTGCCAACTTTAGTATTTTTGCATCACCTGTTTACCTTCCATTTTTTAGCATACTGCTATTATCTGCCTGTTGCGCATTTTATACAAAGCCTAGAGATCCCTGGCTATTGTCCATCCTGACTACTTTTCATAGTCCACTAAATAATTTGGAATTCTGAGTGTTATTACACAGCAGACACCACTTGCCTTCTCTGTAGAGATATAACTGCAGTGGTTCATTACATCAACAAATGCCATGGTATCTTTTGTGCCAAGTAGGAAATTGAAGTAAAAGAGATGGTGGCATAGGTTAGATAACTTCTGATAGGCATGGTGGCAGATTTTATCATTCTATTCCATGATTGCTCCCTTTCATGATACAATGAGTCTAACTGAAAGTAGATTCTCCCTTTTTGGTGGACGCGCCATTGGGTTGTTGACATAAGTAAAAACATTTCCCAACACATTGCTGCTGTAAAGACAGAAGGGAAGATTTTAATTCTATGAACTAAATTTTGTGGGAGGAGGAGATTTTGGTTAAATGGTAGTAATCTGCATGGGACATCATTCTGTGCTCCATATTCGACTGATATTTTATCTTTTATTTTATTCAAATACTGTTTCTGGCAACAATAAGCTCCGTTGTCTTGGTCTCCAAAAGATTTAGATTTATTATCACGTGTACCGGGGTACAGTGAAAAGTATTGTTCTGCGTATAGTCCAGGCAGATCGTTCCATACATGAAAAACGATAAATACAGCGTAAATACATAGACATCGGGTAAAGATGGGGCTTCTTCATGCAAACCATTCAGTCAATTTGATCCCAACCTGCTACCAGAGAATTTGTATTTCTCGTTCTACGGGTCATACGGGAATGGGTCCTTGGTGAACATGGTACCAAGTTGCTTTCTGGTTGAAATTAGAGAAATGGGGTATGATGTGTCATGCATTAAGAAAGCACCTTGTGGATTTTGTGAGTCTGAAAGGCAGGTGTGTTTCAGGCATTGCTTGTTTGCATAATGTTACCTCATGGTGTGTGGGGTATAACCTTCATTCAAAGGATCAGTACACCAAAGGTAAGTAGTCTGCAATGTTTTTATCAATCCTGCCACGTAAGGTTTTATGCTTCACTTATTTCCCCTAAGTCATTGGGCTGTTCACAGAATCTGCTGTCAATTTTCTTTAACGTTGTAGATTTTATCAATGTTGTGAAGATGTCCCCAAGTTGCTGCACATTTCACACTTGGCTTCCTGTCAATCTACCTGTCTTGAATGTTGTGGGAAGGAACTTTTTTCTTGGCCGTTCTTGACCACCCCACCCCTCCTCGCATGCAGTTCAAGTTGAGACTTCCTGGAGGTGGGGGAGTCTGCATCCAGTTGAGATTGGTAATCAAACTTAACTCTCTTGGTGAAGCGGCCCACTGTCCTTGTACTGTAGCCACCAGCTTGGCATGGTCCTTTTTGGCATTTTCTTAATTTATTTATTTTTTCATTCATTCTGTCAATTGCTTGGCTTTCTGAGGGATTTTATGTCAGCGGGTTCTTCTTTCTCTTCGATATTTGGCAGAAATGAAGATGAGGATAGATGTGTGATCATGGAAATTTAAAGACTGCCTTTAATGTCGGCTGAATTTGAGTACCAGCTTTTGCATCCGATCTTTATTCCATATTAAAGTTGATGGGAACTTGCTCTTGTGCATTTGCTAACTTCATGCGCTGATCATTGCAGTTTTACACTCTTGTGCAAATATTTGGTGGTGTGAAACGTGCATAAATCTGAGGACAGCACCAACTTATTTCCTTTTTTAAACTGCATTTTGTGATTGGAGCTGCTTTTACAAGTTACGTCTGTTCACGTTTGCTTTAGCACTGGCTTGGCTTTTTGTTTGTCTTATCCGCGCTGCTGTTTGCATGGTTGTGCTGCGGGGCCCTTTTCGTCTACGGTGCTTTATGTTCCCATATACTTCTGCGACTTTTTAAAATTTTGTACCGGTGGCGGTTTTCTGCTTTCCTTGAAGCTTTGACTGCTTTTTGTATGAGTTTCATCGCTTCATCCACCGCTGCTTTTTAATTTTGAAAGGTGAGGTGGAGATGGTGACCTGCATTTGGTACCACACCTGTGTTGTGATTGAGGACTGGCATGTGCTCTTTGTGCTACTGCTTCAGAATCACCTACCCAGTTAAAATATCAGTCATAGGCATACAGGCTAGGACTTGTTAGTCTTTCTTCTCTTTCCACCCTGCTCAACCCCAACCCCCCCTCTTTGGGAGAAAGAAATGATCACTATGGCTTGTATGGTCGCAAAATGTATTACTATATGCTGTTGGCAAAGCCTCCCTGCCAGGGCCTTTGTAATTCTTAAATTTTAGTTTTATTTACTTCCAACTTCTTCCCCATTTCAATTTTGCTGTTTAATCTGCGTTCAGCAGGCAAGAAGGCAAATGTGCTTGGTGCCTTCAGAGATGCTGCACCCTCTCAGCATGGTGGCACAGTGGTTAGCACTGCTGCCTCACAGCTCTCGGGACCCGGGTTCAATTCCGGCCTCGGGTAACTGACTGTGTGGAGTTTGCACTTTCTCCCTCTGTCTGTGTGGGTTTCCTCCTTGTGCTCCGATTTCCTCCCACAGTCCAAAGATGTGCAGGTTAGGTGGATTGGCAGTGCTAAATTGCCCCTTGTGTCCAAAAGGTTAGGTTGGGTTACGGGGATAGGGTGGAGATGTGGGCTTAAGTAGGGTGCTTATTCCAAGAGGTGATGCGGACTCGATGGGCTGAATGGCCTCCTTCTGCACCGTAGGTTCTATGATTCAATGAAATGATGCACTATCCCCTGCAACACTGTTAAGAGTGGACCCTTGCCATGTCGGGAGTGTAGGATGCATTGGCAACACCCTCTGCTTTAGGGCCCAGTGCAAACCGGCAGCTGCCTGGCATTCTACCAAGGTGGCCACCTGTTCAAATACATGGATGCTGCAGCTGAGCGTAGTGCCCTCCAGAGATTGTGTGCACAAGCATCGATCCCCACTGTTGATTGGGAACAAAACCCCCAGCTGATTTTATTTTATTTCCTATCCACAGCCGGAGGGCCAAAGCAGTTTTTAGCCCCAGCTGAGTTGCGATAACACCGAGCAACGAATGGAACTGAGCCCTTCCAAGTTGGTCTGGTTTTGGAGAGTGCCGGACTTTCACTCTTAAATGGCCCTAAATTTCCATCACCACTTAATCACACAAAGTTTTAATTCCGTCAAGTTTGGTCACTGAGTTTACTGCTTAAGAGCTGCAAAATGCTTCTTAGACGCAAGATTGATGTAGTGTGTGAGAGGTTAATGAACATAACGCAGGTGCCGTTCTAACGGTGTTAAATACAACTTCTCTCTTTCATTCACAGCAGTAAACACTGAACACATAAGCTGTCGGTTGTGTGGTGCCTGCTTTGAAACCCGGAAGGGGCTGTCGAGCCATTCCCGAGCTCACTTGAGGCACTTTGGAGCGGTGGATGTGGATTCTAAAGGATCTCCGATTGAAGCTCTAAATGAATTCATTAAGAAAAAAGGGATACAGAACGCTTTGTCATCCATGCTGCCGATAAAGAAAGCGCACAGCTACCCTAAGGTGTCTGCCCTCAAAGCGGAAAGGACCAATTTCAAGATAGGGTCACCAGTCAACAAGAAAACATCTCTAACGTCCCCTTCAGTGTCAACACAGAAGAAGCTGAAGCAAGTCACTATGAGTGTGCATATGGAATCTGGGATTTCTCAGGCTTCGAGGCCTAATAATGAGCTGACTTCAGAAATGTATTGGCCATCGTCACCTATGAATCTGTGTAAGATCTTAATTAGTGATAGGTGGGCAAGATACCGTATTTTGTAATCCAAGGAAATGTGGCCCTCTGGTCAGAAAGACCCATTGGTAAAGTTGATGGCATCTGTGTAGGAAGTCCTGTGCACCAGGCCCTTCAGCCATCCCTACTGAGAGAACCTGTAAGGAAGCATTCGGAGAATGAGAAAGAGAAGGGTATTTTAGTAGGGATGGTTGAAAAATGGGATTTGAACGTTATTTGAGCGGATGGTGAACTGATGGTTTAGTGAGAGAAAGCATTTATTCATAAACTGAGGCTGTTTAGAGTTCAAACTCCACATTCGCTAGGCCAAACAATGTCTGTTGTCAGGACCTTGACAATAAGCGATTTTCATTTCATTTCATTTTGGCCAGGTGGGAAAGAGCAAACTTGACGTTAAATGGTGCTTGTCGTGTCCTCGGGACGTTCAAAAATACTTCTTAGCCAGCGAACTATGTCTTGAATACAGTTTGTTTTGTGGGTAGCTTAGCAAGGCCCTGCATGTGGCAATGAGATGAACGGCCAGTTGATCTGTTTGGATGGTGCTGGTTAATGAAAACTGGCCGAGGATATTGGGAGAATTCCCAACTCTTCTAAAGCATGCCACAGGATCTTACTGCCCGGAAAGACAAATAGGGGCGTCAAATTGAGGTTTCTTCCAGAAGATAGCACCTCTGTATTGCACTGAAGTGTTGGCCCAGATCTTTGCGCTGGCTCCCTGGTGTGGGCTTGAAACCACAGCCTGCTGACTCGGAGCCAACTGTGCGACCACTGAGCACAGCTAACACTTCAAAATTAAATACGTCTTGGGGAGATATGAGGAACTACAATCTGTTGAATGATGCTTTTCTCATCAGGCATTTGCTTACTAGTAGTGCACCGTGTTTTTGACAGGTCATGATGCATTCAGAGAAACGTGCCAGATAAATTGTCCCAACTATTTCTGTCCTAGGCTTGCCCCGTTTAGAAATCCAGGGCATTGGAATGCAATGCCTTGTGCCTGAAAGCAGCAATGTAGAAAGTATTGCCCAGTCGATAGAGAAACAAGGACATAAAGACATGAATCGAGTAGAAATGTTTTTAATATATTCCGATGCATTACAGTGTATTGTATCCTGAAGTTGCACGCAGCAAGTTCCCAATTTCATTTGTACTCTTGGGTGGTGGGGTGAGAGGAGGGGAGGGGGGTCATCAACAGTGATTGGAGTTGGAACGCAAATCAACTCCAATAGCTGATGAATGCCGCATCGATGTTACTGATGCTGGGAGTAATAGACTCCTTGCCCTGTTTATGGTGAGGTGCTGGGAGAGAACAATCAATCGACCTCCTCTTCAGCTCCCTCATTGCTGAATTTGTAAAGGCATTTCCCTGTTTCACTGAGCCTCACAGACCACAAGGAACAGGTCCAATCCCAATTCTGCTTAGTTAGTGTTATTGACTTTCCAGTATCACTTGAGGGAGGGCGGGAAAACGGGGAATAGCCAGGATTCCAGTTCCAGGCTATTGACCCTGCTCGAGAGTACATGCATCTTGATTTTGGGCGCGATTGGAGTGATAACTTCCCTCTCAATTGCTTTCTGGTATTCGTGGTCTCGGTCACGTGTGAAGAATCAACGCTTATTTGAGCTGCCTGGAGGTTCCTGCTGTCTCTGGAATTGAGGTTATAAGGCTGCTGCTACGACCCTTCATTCAGGAGAGATGGGGAGGAGTGGGGTGCACAACAGGGACAGGTGGGGAACGTGTTCTGGGGATGGTGGCCTGGTGACCATGTTTTAGCAGTGAGATACCACGCGAAATGGTACATCTGAACCGATAGCCAGTCAAACCCAGGCTCCGGCAAATGAAAGCTGAGTGTTACCCTTTTGAGCCTTTCTCCCCATGTCTTAGCTTAGTAGCATTGTCCTGTCACCTGGTTGCACTTCTCAGATGAGGAAAAGCTTACGGCATAAGGAGACCTAAAGTGCCAAACAATTTCATTTTCAATTGATGGGGAAGGAAGGGGTTTAAAAAATGTTCATTGCAATTTCCCCTTTCTTTCATTTACAGCAATTGATTCAGCGCCTAGCAAAGAGACCCGTTGTGAGTTTTGCGGTGATTACTTTGAGAACCGCAAGGGGCTGTCGAGTCACGCAAGGTCCCACCTGAGGCAGTTTGGGGTGACTGAATGGACAGTTAACGGTTCTCCGATAGACACACTGAAGGAGCTAATGAAAAGGAAAATGTATCCGTTCGAATCATCTGCCATGCCGGAGCTGAAAATGCCCTCGAAGCAGGTGACAACCGGCATCAAATCGCCAACCCACGGCGTGCCGGGCGAACCGTTCTCGGCCTCCCCGGGTAAGCCATCCAAGTTTAGCCTGACCATTCCGTCCGTCAGGCATGTTCCATCGGGATCGCTCATGCCCAAAAAGGTTCATGAGCAGTTCCTCTCCCCGCCGCCAATGAAAAGGATGAAGCCGGCGCCGCTGAAAAAGGTGAAGCAAGAACAGTTTAAAATGGAGTACACTACTGACGAGCCAGCCACCTCCCTGAAGAGCAACACTTACTTACCTGAGCAAAGGTGGTCACCCAGTGAAGACACTTCACCTCTTCGTTTAAGTAGGTTTATCTGTTGCTGCAACAGTTTTGTGTTTTGTTATCTTGCTCAAGCAAAAAAAAAAATTGTTTTAATATTTTATGCAGTTGGAAATGATGGAAAATAATTAGGGGAAATAAATTGGAAGTTTAAGAGTTTATATGTGGAATAAAAGATAGCATTAGCGATCTGTAAAATGCTGTTGGCTAAGAAGAATATGAGACCAGATAATGTTTATAAGTCAGCTTTATGATTAAATGTATCGTATCTGCCCCCACGTTATTTAACCTCAAAATCCCTACCCTCTCCGCTGCCAATTGCAGTGATTAATCTTGGCTGGTGGGTACTCTGTTGTGCTCATTGGCACCACCTCATGGCCAAAGTACAATACTGCACAAATATAAACTCGAGGGGTGGCCAAGATCACGCTTTCCCTTCTGCCCAGTCTCTTCTCAGAAGCCATAAGGTTTGCAGATTTTAAGAGATTGTTTTTTACCGCGTGCAGAGCCTCGGCATCTAAATGCTTGAAAGGTTAAACCACTTTTTAGAAATAATTCAAACCTTCCTTGTGTGTGGTTCTTTTTATTTAATTAAAAGCAAATGGTCTTTTAATTTCAGACTGCAACACAGCGACCTTCGAATGGTAAATGTTAAAGCAGAAGTTATTTTGCAATAGTTATCATGTGTTTAGTACTTCCAGGTGGGCTGTGGATGGTGTGTTCCTTTTTATTTCATAAAGTATACACAACCTTCAATGTATTTGCTTTTACAGGGCTTGTTTGTGGAACATCTGAGTTTAATCTTCCATTGATCTATTTTGCATTTTGTGACGGTCTATCCATCGAGTAGATCACAAGTTCAGCCCCCCCCTTCCCAAAAAAGTAGCGTCTTTGCCCATGAGAGCCGTGTATTTTGAAATGCATTCAGGCTCCCTCCTCTGTTCTTTCTCTCCTGTTGGCAAATAACACTGCTGCCGTCTTTCCCTGTGGTATGGGGGAGAGGCTGTGGTTATGGGCAGGAGTTTCATAAATTCCCAGTTCATGTCACAACCCTAATTCTCCAGAGTGCACTATTTAAGAATAAGCGGCGTAATGAGGTCGCTCGAATCCGGTTTCCATAAATGACCGTCCAGGATTCCAAGTTCTTTGTGTCGTGTGCTAGATGGGTTCTTGCCATTGTGCAAAACATTCAGTTTTGAATGGTGCAGACCGGTTTGCTTTTTGCCTAGAGTTAAGAGCACAAATGGTGTGAAGTGAGCTTTGAAGACTGCAATTTGTTCATTTCATCAGCTTTTTCTGAGGGAGCTTTTGCACTTTGGCCTCTCATTCAAAGCATGGTGCTTCCTGGGCAAAGAGGAATGTAAGGAACTCTTTACTGGAGAGTGCTGGTGAGACGGAGCTGGATTCTGCGGATCCCCAGCAGGTGCGCCATTCGCTAGCAGCGGGATTCTGTATTCCCACTACCTGCCAATAGGATTTCCCATTGTAGCCACCCACGCCGCCAAAACACCCATGGCCAGCAGGAAAAGTGAATCCCGACTACCAAGGAATTCTGGACAGGGTCTCAGTTATTGGACTGTTTAATGGAATGATTTTGCTATTAGATTATAGCCCTTAGTGCCCAGGGTGAAGTAATTTCACCTCGCAGCTGAGCTCCCGTTGATCCTTCGTTAGTAGGATGTCCTCCAAGACTGTTGATGCTCTATTTAGATTATCTTGACTTTCATCTAAGGGCTTTGGTTAACACCTTCTAAGAATATTATTCCAATGAAAGGAGTTTTGAAAGGCTCTGCTAGCAAGTGTTTACCAGACTTGAGTTGGGTTCTTTTGACTTGGGGGTAAGCTTTGTGGCCTAACTAATACAAATCCACAGCTTTTGTATCTGCCACATTATCGTTAGTTTGGTCAGTACTTGTTTGCTGTCTCCGTGTTGATCATGACAGTTTAGCAGGGAAGCTCTGACTGATGCATCTACTGGATGCCATTTGATTGTAAGAATGTGTTGCTTATTTTTTTTTTTGTGTTAGTGAAGTTGACCGAGGTGCTAATGAAGCATCCCCACTTGAGACCTTATGATGGAAGGAAGGTAATTTTTGAAGGCGCTAAAGATGTTGATCCTTGGACACTATCCTGAAAGTGTCCTTCAGCTGCTTCATCATTGACCTTCCTTCCATCATTAGGTCGGAAATGGGGATGTTTGATGACGATTGCATCATGTTCAGCATCATTCGTGACTCAGGAACTGAAACAGTCCCGCGGCAAGACCTGGACAATATCCAGGCTTGGGCAAGTGGCAAGTAACATTCATGCTGCATCGGTGCCAGGCCCTGACCACCTCTCTTGTTATCTCTCCTTGACATTCAATAGCTGCATTCAATTACCATTGCTGCATCCTCCACTGAGAAAATTCTGGGGGTTACCATTGGCCAGAAACTGAACTGGACTAGCCAAATAAAAATACTGTGGCTACAAGAGCAGGCCAGAGGTTAGGAATCTTGTGGTGAGTCACTCACCTGACTACCGAAAGCCTGTCCACCACCTACAAGACGCAAGTCAGGAGGGTGATGGAATGTTCCCCACTTGCCCGAATGAATTCAGCTCCAACAACAGTCAAGAAGTTCAACACCATTCAGGACAAAGCTACCCACTTGATTGGGACCCTACCCACAAACATTCACTCTCTTGAATTTGATTTATTGTCACGTGTACCGTGGTACAATGAAAAGTATTGTTCTACGCACAGTCAGAGCGTTCCATACATGAAAAAACAATAGGACATGCATAAATACACAATGTAAATACATAGACATAGGCATCGGGTGAGCTTAGAATGTAGTACTACTCAGTAGAGAAGATGGTGAAGAGATCAGTTCAGTCCATAAGAGGATCATTGAGGAGTCTGGTAACAGTGGGGAAAAAACTGTTTTTGAACCTGTTAGTGCGTGTTCTCAGACTTTTTTGTCTCCTGCCCGATGGAAAAAGTTGGATGAGTGAATAACCCGGGTGGAAGGGGTCTTTGATTCTGCTGCCCACTTTCCCAAGGCAGCGGGAGTTGTAAACAGAGTTAATGAATGGAAGGCAGGTTCACGTGATGACTACCACTTTCACGTGGGCAATTAAGGATGGGAAATAAATGCTGGCCTGCAATGCCTACATCCCATGAGTTTAAAATAGAGATGGTTGGGTTCTCCCTTATTGAAGATGGCCATTGCCTGACACATCTGTGGCACAAACTTTACTTGCCACTCATCAGCTCAAGTCTGAATGTTGTTCAGGTCTTGCTGCATATGGGCACAGACTGCATCAATATCTGAGGAGTCACAAGTGATGCTAGACATTAAGCAATCATCGGACTGTGTTCACGATTCTCTTTCTTACAGTCTTGGGCCGAGCAGTTTCCATACCAGGCTGTGATGCAGCCAGATGGGATGCTTTCTATGGTGCATCTGTAAAAATTGGTAAGAGTCAATGTGGGCATGTCAAATTTCCATAGTTTCCTGAAGAAGTATAGGCACTGTTGTGCTTTTTTGGTCATAGCGTCAATGTAGGTGGACCAGGACAGATTGTTGGTGATGTGCACACCTAGGAATTTGAAGCTGTCAATCATCTCGGCACCATTGATGCAGACGGGTGTGTACCATACTTCGTTTCCTGAAGTCAATGACCAACTCTTTAGTTTTGCTGACGTTGAGGGAGAGATTGTTATCATTACACCACACTATGAACATAGACGCACAGTGGCAGCACTGTGCCACCTGCAAGATGCACTGCAGGATCGTGCCACGGTTCCTTTCCAAACGTATAATGGCTGCCACCTTGAGGGACATGGGCAGCAGACACATGGGAACCCCACCACCTGGAAACTCCTCTCCAAGTCACTCACCAGCCTGATTGGAAATATTCTTTCACTGTTGCTGGGTCAAAATCCTGGAACTCCATTCCTAACAGCACTGTGGATTGCAGTGGTTCAAGAAGGCAGCTCACTACCACTTTCACGTGAGCAATTAAGGATGGGAAATAAATGCTAGCCTGCAATGCCTACATCCCATGAATTTAAAATAGAGATGGTTGGGTTCTCCCTTGTTGAAGATGGCCATTGTCTGACACATCTGTGGCACAAACTTTACTTACCACTCATCAGCTCAAGTCTGAATGTTGTCCAGGTATTGCTACATATGGGCACAGACTGCATCAATATCTGAAGAGTCACGAGTGATGCTAGACATTAAGCAATCATCGGCAAACATCCCCACTCCTGACCTTATGATGGAAGGAAGGATATTGATGAAGCAGCTGAAGATGGTTGGACTTAGAGCACTACCCTGAGGAACTCCGACAGCGATACATGCCTTGGAGCTGAGGTGACTGACCTCCAACAACCAGTCATCTTCCTTTTTGCTAGGTATTACTCCAACCAGCATGTAACCTCACATAAAGAGAGATTCATTGGCTGATAACGTGATGGGAGAGGGAATATTGTAAAAACCTCACAGAATCCAAGTACAGCCCTGCTCAAGAATGTAGCTATGTTAGAGGTATGTATGATTTTTATATCAGCAGAATTTTCCTCATTTACTAATAATGGAAGTTTCAAACATGTTGCTTATTCTTTTCAGTTTAGCACATTTTTTCTTTTTTTTAATAAATTTAGAGTACCCAATTATTATTTTATTTCCAATTAAGGGGCAATTTAGCATGGACAATCCACCTAACCTGCACATCTTTGGGTTGGGGGGAAACCCACGCAAACACAGGGAGAATTTGCAAACTCCACACGGACAGTGACCCAAAGCCGGGATCTGTGGGACCTGGGCACCATGAAGCAGCAATGCTAACCACTGCGTCACCGCGTTGCCCCCTCAGTTTAACACATTTGGCTTATCCAAATGTTTGGATGCATCTTTCATTTCTTTTGATGGCTCTGATTGAGAAATAAATGTGTACAGTCCTTTCCCCAGGCTTCTTTGCCCATCATATGCAGAATACTGGCATCGTTAGACTCTCTTCGGGTTGTTCATCATCTTCACCCTTTATTGAGGCGCTGATATCTTTATCTGCCCGTCCAGAGCTACGCTGTTTGTTTTCATCCACATTAGCTTCCAGTTAGGAGTTCTTCCTGCAAGCCAAGAACTAGATTGTTGGCACCTTTGCTTATCCGCTGTGAATCCACACAAGTGGTTATGTGGATTACAGACAAAACCAAGGGTAGAACTATTTTAAGTTGTCCCTTGCTTTCCCGATGTCCCCTCATGCCAGCACCTCTTTTGGCAGTGGTGTTTAAGGTCGTGAACATGTTGCCAGGCTGACTTTGGCGCATTTTTGCCAATTTTCTGATAAGATTGCACCAGAGAGTTTATTTTTGGCTGGACTTTGGTGTTTTCTCGGAAAAAGTCTCTTTGCCACGTTCTTAATCCCGCCAATGGATGCTTCCTCAAAGTTAATGCCTCGTTTGGCATTGATATGAGGTTTAGCTCAGCAGTTATTGCCTAATGCTGCTATTTTTTGACCGAGCACTGTTCTATTTTGTTGGAGATTTTGGATTATTCTTGAGAAATAACAGGAACCATCCAAGCATTGCAAATGGTGTCTCTGGGAGCGGCACAGTGGTTAGCACTACTGCCTCACGACACCGAGCACCCGGGTTCGATCCCGGACCTGGGTCACTGTCCATGTGGAGTTTGCACATTCTCTCCATGGGTCTCACCCCCGCAACCCAAAGATGTGCAGGGTAGATGGATTGGCCATGCTAAATTGCCCTTTAATTGGAAAAAAAGAAATGGGCACTTTAAATTTATTTTTTAAAAGGAAATGGTCTCTACCTCACCGGCACCCGTTGGATATTTCATATTTTTGGAGCATTGTGGATTATTTGATTTTGCACAGTTGTCCCTGTTTCATCAGACTGCTCTTAAGTAAACAAGTCTGTGTCGTGAACGTTGCCTGAATATTAGTCCAACAGATTTTCTTCATCTTGTTGGCAGCAAATTTCCTTAAAACACACCCCCATGTCGCACCTTGAAGCAACAAAACCATCTTTGCTGCAGGTGCAATTTACCCCACCTGGCTGTTCAGCATAAACCTTGGCCTTTTGTTCAAACTCGTCACGATCACTTGGAAGTTTCAATGAATCTCAAAACCTCGCGGCTAATTTGTCTTCGATATCTTGTTCTGCAGTTTGTCTTAATCCGCAGCTTGTGCATTTCTGATTTGCGCATGGCCTTTACCTTTAGCAGATTTTCTCCAGCGAAGTAGGGCTTCACCAAGATAGTGGAAAATCTAGAAAGTCTACTCCACTTTGGTTTGCCTTGATTGCACAGTATTTATCAATGCTTTTCACTTCCATTCTTTATTTTCTTAAACTTATGCTTGAGCATGGCTTATTTATAGGCAATGAAAGTACACTTGTGTGTCACATTAATTGACGTAATGATACAAGGCTTGTTAAAGACGTATTGAAATAGTTGTGCCAGATCTAGTTGATGGTGATTGTTAGAATAAGCTTTTGGTTATTAATGTGTGGAACTGACCCGGGTTCGATCCCAGCCCCGGGTCGCTGTCTGTGTGGAATTTGCGCATTCTACCCGTGTCTGCGTGGGTTTCACCCCCACAATCCAAAGATGTGCAGGGTAGGTGGATTTGACACACTAAATTGCCCCTTAATTGGAAAAAAATAATTGTGTACTTTAAAAAAAAAATTTAAATTAATGTGTGGAGCTGAGAAAGGGACGAGATTTTGGCAAACTGGTTTGTGATAAGTTGGTATCACTGTATACGAGAAACCCAACAGAACAAGAGCTTTCTGTCAAGGGTACGGTAATTACTCAACCACCTTGCCCTATACCCAGCACGGTAGCATTGTGGATAGCACAATCGCTTCACAGCTCCAGGGTCCCAGGTTCGATTCTGGCTTGGATCACTGTCTGTGCAGAGTCTGCACATCCTCCCCGTGTGTGTGTGCGTGGGTTTCCTCCGGGTGCTCCGGTTTCCTCCCACAGTCCAAAGATGTGCAGGTTAGGTGGATTGGCTATGATAAATTGCCCTTAGTGTTGGGTGGGGTTGCTGGGTTATGGAGATAGGATAGAGGTGTTGACCTTGGGTAGGGTGCTCTTTCCAAGAGCCGGTGCAGACTCGATGGGCCGAATGGCCTCCTTCTGCACTGTAAATTCTATGTATCTATATGACTTGAAGCATTATCAGGAGGAGTCTTTGCCGCCTGCAGTTCATGAGGTTCTGAACTTGCAAGTGGAAGCTGGAGTTTCTCGTGAGCTAAGGCAAATTCCACCTGGAGCTTCGTTTATAACCTCACTGGATGTGGATCTGTTTACGGTTGTTCAGCTGGAATCCTCAACATACTTTGGGTTTCAAAATGCCGTTTGTTTTTCGACTGATGGCAGAGGCAAAGTTATTGGTTGTAGTTACATGCCTCTGTGCAACCATTGGTGATCACACCAAGCACTTTCCCTTGTCCAGGATGCAGTTGTTCTAGCTCCATGGTACGAAAGCGAATGCTCTGAAGTGAACCATAGTTGGCGACCCTCGGGACTTCCCCAAATGAAATTAAATGAAAACCGCTTATTGTCACAAGTAGGCTTCAATGAAGTTACTGCGAAAAGCCCCCAGTCGCCACATTCCGGCACCTGTTCGGGGAGGCTGGTACGGGAATTGAACTGTGTTGCTGTCCTGCCTTGGTCTGCTTTAAAAGCTAGCTATTTAGCCCAGTGTGCTAAACCAGTGGGTGTAATCTCACCAAACTGGGTACCATCATCCGAGAACGATGGAACAAGCCAGTGCCAAAAATAACGTCTCAATCCATACATGGTGTAACTGATGCTCTTCTGTCTATTTCGAGTTTGCACATTCTCCCCGTGTCTGCGAGGGTCTCAACTCCCCAACCCTAAGATGTGCAGGATAGGTGGATTGACCACGCTAAATTGCCCTTTAATTGGGAAAAACAAAAGAATTGGGTACCCTAAATTTATTTTTTAAAATATGAAACTAAAATAAAAAGTAACTGATGCTTTAGCATTTTTGTAAGAACAGATCCAAAGGTAAGTATATTTCCAGATGGATAGAAAGGCTATTTTCTGATGAGCAAAATCTCGATCCGTCTGGATTGACACATTGCAGATATGGCACGGGTCGATTCCCAATTTTATTGTCTATTTACAATGCAACTTTGCAGCCATTCGGGATGTTGCAGCAGAGCCAAGGTGCATGCTGAAGAATTAATTCTCCATTTCGGTTTCAAGGGTATCATCTTCAAATATGATATTATCCATGCATAGAACTGTCTCCACGAATAGAACTGTTGGGATTACCATGTGTGGTAGGAATCAAAAGTAACCGTCAAGAGTGTCTTTTTGACCTCCCGCTGTTCCCCGGGGTCAAATGTGGGCATTTATGCTCTCTGTGCATTGTGTGTATGTTACTGTTTACTTCAACTGAAGATACATTGATGAAACCTAGTTTCACGATAAAATCCGAGTGTTTCCCACATTGAATCAGTGGCACTCTGATGCACTGCCAGTCTGGTTATGTACAGGAAAAGTGAGCTTCAAGGCAGTTGGATTCCCTGCCTTTAGATTTTGGACTTCACCTTGAATTTTTGATGCCGTATTGTAACTCTTGTCCTTTGACCTACTACCTTTCTCATTGGAAAGCTTTGAAATTGGTAATCATTCACAGTTGTCCCTTTGTTGTGCACGGCAGTATTCAGCCGTTTGGTGAGAGCTAAGTGGTGGCAGTCTGAAAGAGGCCATTGAAAAGCAAGTGAGAAACATTCCCCAAAGTGTTGACCTTGAGGTGTCCTTTGGAGGATGAACCTGATTTTCGTGTTTATGAAATTACTTTTTTTTTAAAATATTTTTATGGAGGTATTTGAAAATTTTTATAAAAATAACATAGACACTGACATCAACATGGTATAATAAACATCCACCCCGCCATCTCAATCTTTACTCACCACCCAACCATAAAACAACAATCCGGCCCTCTCCCCACACAGACACACACACACACACACACACACACACCCTTGGAATACTGCATCTGCTGACATTTAAATTTTCCCTGAGAAAGTCGACGAACGGCTGCCATCTCCGGGTCAACCTGACCATTGACCCTCAGGCGAACTTTTATCTTCTCAAGACTGAGAAACCCAGCCATGTCACAAACCCAGGTCTCCACGCTCGGGGGCTTCAAGTCCCTCCACATTAACAAGATCAGTCTCCGGGCTACCATGGAGGCAAGGGCCAAGATGTCAGCCTTTTTCGCCCCCGGAACTCTCGGCTCTTCCGACACTCCGAAAATCGCTACCTCCGGACTCAGACCACCCGTGTTTTTAGCACAGTGGTCATTGTCTTAGCAAAACCCTGCCAAAACTCTCCAAGCTTCGGGCTAGCCCAAAACATGTGGACGATTTGCCGGGCTTCCCGCGCACCTCGCACACCTATCCTCTACCCCAAAAAACCTCATCCTAGCCACTGTCATGTGTGCCCGGTGGACTACCTTGAATTGTATTAGGCTAAGCCTGGCGCACGATGAAGAGGTATTAACCCTGCTTAGGGCATTCGCCCATAGACCCGCCGCTATCTCTCCACCTAGCTCGTCCTCCACTTTGCCCTTAGGCTCTTCCACCAGAGTTTCCTTCGCCTCCGAAAGCTCCTGGTAAATATCTGAAACCTTCCCCTCTCCCACCGAGGTACTGGAGACTACTCTGTCCTGTATCCCCCATGACGGCAGCAACGGAAAGGCTGGCACCTGTTTTCTCAGTACGTCTCGCACCTGCAAATACCTAAACCTGTTCCCTGCTGGCAATCAAATTTATCCTCCAAGGCTTTCAAGCTGGGAAAGCTCCCATCTATAAATAGGTCCCCCATCCTTCTAATTCCTGCCCTTTACCAACTCCGGAACCCACCATCCAGTCTACCCAGTACAAACCTATGATTATTATAAATTGTGGTCCATAGGGCAGCATGGTGGCACAGTGGTTAGCATTGCTGCCTCACGGCGCCGAGGTCCCAGTTTTGATCCCGGCTCTGGGTCACTGTCCGTGTGGAGTTTGCACATTCTCCCTGTGTTTGCGTGGGTTTCGCCCCCACAACCCAAAGATGTGCAGAGTAGGTGGATTGGCCACACTAAATTGGCCCTTAATTGGAAAAAATGAATTGGGTATTTAAATTTTTTTAAATAAATAAATCGGGGTCCAAACCGATGCTCCCTTCACTCTCTTGTATCTCCTCCATTGTCCCCAGATTCTCAGAGCCGCCACCACCACCGGACTTGTGGAGTATCGGGCCGGCGAGAACAGAAGAGGTGCTGTTATTAGTGCTGCCAAACTTGTGTCTTTACATGACGCCGCCTCCATCCGCTCCCATGCCGACCTCTCCCCTACTACCCACTTCCTAATCATGGCTATATTAGCCGCCCAATAGTAATTGCAGAAGTTCGGCAACGCCAACCCACCCTCCCCCCGACTGCGCTCGAGGAACACTTTCTTCACCCGCGAGGTTTTACCACCCACACAAAGCTTATTCACCCGCTTGAAAAAGGCCTTTGGGATGAAGATGAGGAGACACTGAAAGACAAACAGAAATCTGGGTAGGACCGTCATTTTGACGGTCTGTACCCTCTCCACCAGTGATAGCGGGAGCTTGTCTCATCTCTTAAAGACCCCATCCGTTTGTTCTACCAACCGGGATAGTTTAACTTGTGCAGTGCCTCCCATTCCCGGGCCACCTGGATTCCCAGATAACGAAAGCCCGAACCAGCTCTTTCCAGTTCCTAGAGGCTCTTAGCGCCATGGCCAGTGGCTTTATGGCCAGAGCAAACAGTAACAGGCAGAGGGGGCACCCTTTCCTCGTCCCTCGGTGTAGTTCAAAGTACCCTAGCCTCAGCCGGTTCGTACGCACGCTCGCTACTGGTGCCTGATAGAGCAAACGTACCCAGTCAATAAAGCCCTCACCAAACCCAAACCTTCTCAGCGCCTCCCACAGGTAATTCTACTCCACCCGATCAAAAGCCTTCTCCGCATCCATAGCTACCACCACGTCCTCTCCTTTGAGGGCATCATAATATTTAAAAGCCTATGAACATTGGCCTTGAGTTGCCTGCCCTTTGCAACCCCGTCTGATCTTCCCCATCACCCCCGGTACACAATCCTCTATCCTTGTGGCCAGTATCTTAGCCAGCAGTTTGGCATCCACATTCAGTAGAGAAATCGGCTTGTATGACCCGCATTGCTCCGGTTCCTTCTCCCGTTTCAGGATCAATGAAATTGAGGCCTGCAACATTGTTGGGGGAAGGACTCCCTTCTCTCTTGCTTCATCAATTGTCCTCACCAGCAGTGGGCTCAATATCTCTAAAAACGTCTTATAGAATTCCACCGGGTAACTGTCAGGCCCCCGGGTCCTTGCCCGACTGCATGCCCTCCAGCCACTTGATTATTTCCTCAATCTCAATTGGGGCGCCCAGCCCTTCCACCAGATCTTCATCTACCCTCGGTAACCTCAACTGGTCCAAAAACTGCCTCATCTCCTCCACCCCAGCCGGGGGTTCCAACTCATATAATTTACTACAGAAGTCCTTAAACACCTCGTTCACCCCCACTGGGTCCAGGACAGTATTTCCGCCTCTACACTTTACCTATCTCCCTGGCCGCCTCCCTTTTCCTGAGCTGGTGCGCCAACATTCTGCTTGCTTTTTCCCCGTAAGTCGCCCCTCCCCCCTTGCCTTCCTCAACTGTTCCACTGCTTTCCCTGTGGTCAACAGCCCAAACTCCACCTGTAACCTCCACCGCTCCCTCAGTAGCCCTGCATTCGGGGCCTCCCGAGTATATCCTGTCCTCCTGGAGTATCCTCAGGGTCACAGGCAGGAGCTGTCAAACGTGCGACCTACTCGTCCATGGCCCCCACCGGAAGTCTCATTTATGAAATTACTGAGCTACAGCAACCGAGAGGAATCCCCCTCGGCTGGTGAATGCCTCCTCTTATCAGAGAATAGGGCATGCTATTTGGAAACGACTCTATTTGGGTCGGTCTTCACAGTGGAAAACACAAATAAAATGCCAGTGACTGATAGAAATGAGGCTATGACAGGTGAGGACCATGAGAGGATTGTTATCACTAAGGAGGTAGTGATGGGCAAGCTAATGGGGCTAAAGGTAGACAAGTCTCCTGGCCCTGATGGAATGCATCCCAGAGTGCTAAAAGAGATGGCTAGGGAAATTGCAAATGCCATAGTGATAATTTACCAAAATTCACTGGACTCTGGGGTGGTCCCGGCAGATTGGAAATTAGCAAACGTGACACCACTGTTTAAAAAAGGAGGTAGGCAGAAAGCAGGTAATTATAGGCCAGTGACCTTAACTTTGGAATCTATCATCAAGGAAGAAATAGCGAGGCATCTGGATGGAAGTTGTCCCATTGGGCAGACGCAGCATGAGTTCATAAAGGGCAGGTCGTAGGGCAGCACGGTGGCCTAGTGGTTAGCACAACCGCCTCACGGCGCCGAGGTCCCAGGTTCGATCCCGGCTCTGGGTCACTGTCCGTGTGGAGTTTGCACGTTCTCCCCGTGTCTGCGTGGGTTTCGCCCCCACAACCCAAAAATGTGCAGAGTAGGTGAATTGGCCACGTTAAATTGCCCCTTAATTGGAAAAAATAATTGGCTAATCTAAATTTATAAAATAAAATAAAATTAAAAAAAATAATGGGCAGGTCGTGCCTAACTAATTTAGTGGAATTTTTTGAGGACATTACCAGTGCAGTAAATAACAGGGAGCCAATGGATGTGGTATATCTGGATTTCCAGAAGGCCTTTGACAAGGTGCCACACAAAAGGTTACTGCATAAGATAAAGATGCATGGCATTAAGGGTAAAGTAGTACCATGGATAGAGGATTGGTTAATTAATAGAAAGCAAAGAGTGGGGATTAATGGGTGTTTCTCTAGTTGGCAATCAGTAGCTAGTGGTGTCCCTCAGGGATCCGTGTTGGGCCCACAATTGTTCACAATTTACATAGATGATTTGGAGTTGGGGACCAAGGGCAATGTGTCCAAGTTTGCAAATGACGCTAAGATGAGTGGTAAAGCAAAAAGTGCAGAGGATACTAGAAGTCTGCGGAGGGATTTGGATAGGTTAAGTGAATGGGCTAGGGTCTGGCAGATGGAATACAATGTTGACAAATGTGAGGTTATCCATTTTGGTAGGAATAACAGCAAAAGGGATTATTATTTAAATGATAAAATATTAAAACATGCTGCTGTGCAGAGAGACCTGGGTGTGCTAGTGCATGAGTCGCAAAAAGTTGGTTTACAGGTGCAACAGGTGATTAAGAAGGCGAATGGAATTTTGCCTTCATTGCTAGAGGGATGGAGTTTAAGACTAGGGAGGTTATGCTGCAATTGTATAAGGTATTAGTGAGGCCACACCTGGAGTATTGTGTTCAGTTTTGGTCTCCTTACCTGAGATCCCAGAGCTGAAGGTGTTGGATTACGAGGAGAGGTTGAGTAGACTAGGACTGTACTCGTAGGAATTTAGAAGGATGAGGGGGGATCTTATAGAAACATATAAAATTATGAAGGGAATAGATAGGATAGATGCGGGCAGGTTGTTTCCACTGGCGGGTGAAAGCAGAACTAGGGGGCATAGCCACAAAATGAGGGGAAATAGATTTAGGACTGAGTTTAGGAGGAGCTTCTTCACCCAAAGGGTTGTGAATCTATGGAATTCCTTGCCCAGTGAAGCAGTTGAGGCTCCTTCATGAAATGTTTTTCAGATAAAGATAGATAGTTTTTTGAAGAATTAAGGGTTATGGTGTTCGGGCCGGAAAGTGGAGCTGAGTCCACAAAAGATGAGTCATGATCTCTTTAAATGACGGAGCAGGGTCGAGGGGCCAGATGGCCTACTCCTGCTCCTAGTTCTTATGTTCTTATTTGGGGCAGCATGGTAGTACAATGGTTAGCACAGTTGCTTCACAACTCCATGGTCCCAGGTTCGATTCCCACTTGGATCACTGCCTGTTTTCCCCGTGTCTGTGGGTTTCCTCCGAGTGCTCCGGTTTCCTCCCACAATCCAAAGATGTGCAGGTTAGGTGGATTGGCCACGCCAAATTTCCCTTAGTGTCCAAAAAGGTTAGGTGGGGTTACTGGGTAACGGGGATAGGTTTGAAGCGTGGGCTTAAGTGCGGTGCTCTGTCCAAGGGCCAGTGCAGACTCGATGAGCCAAATGGCCTCCTACACTGTAAATTCTACGTTATCAGCTTGCATCAGATTGATCACTGCTGCCCACATTGTTGTGAAGATGTTCCCCCTTCCTACCTCACCGTTGTGGTGGAGGATATGCATAGCTCCGTGAAGATCAGTGTACCAGAGACCTTGAACTGTCACTTAACATGGGAGATACAGCCCTGTGCTATGTGCCACCTTGCTTGAAATATCTGATCCTATTTACCTCGCTATAAGCGAGTGATGAATTTAAACAGCTCAAGCCAAGAGCATGTCATTTTATTTATGTATTTATGACTAGATCCACAAATAAACAGTTGGATGTCAGCACTCTTGCCCATGAGTTCATCAGAACGGACTTAAAAATAACCATTGATCAATTGACACTGAATGCAGATTATGTCCTCTTTCCTGGGATCTGGGTTTTGAATTTAAATAAAGGCACAACGGTCCTCCGTTTCTACCTCTCCGCTGTATCGGTCCTTAGTTAATGGTTTAGCTTTGTCGATACTACAGGCCATACAGTTTCACCTTTGTTAGCACTAAGATGGCCATCTTGCTCAGGAGGCCACATGGCTGGCTGGTATGGGATATGGAAATGTCACACAGAAAAGGCGGCTTTTGCTTCTCATTTCATTGTGTTTGTGACTACTACTACTGCTGGGTGACAGAAGGAACTTGGTGGGCAATCCATTTGTTGTTGGTAATGTGCTCCATTTTAACTTCAGATTCACATCATCATATTCTTAATCCTCTCTAAAGTCAATTTTCCTTTCTTTTGTTTTGGTAGCAGTTGATCAACCCCACAAGGATGTCTGCTGCGAATTCTGTGGCGAATACTTTGAGAATCGCAAGGGGCTGTCGAGCCACGCCAGGTCGCACCTGAGGCAGTTTGGGGTGACTGAGTGGACTGTGAACGGTTCGCCAATTGATACACTGAAGGAGCTGATGAAGAGGAAAGGGAAGCCAGAACCGCTTGGTCACGAGCCAATGCTCCAGCGAGAGGCTGAAAGCTACCTGTATGAGGAAAAATCCACTTCCAGGCCATTCGGACATCTCATCAAATCATCGGCCAAGGAGATGCAACTAAAGCATCTGACCCACCCAGCAAGAAAAGTGTTAACCTACGCCACCAACAGCCACCATCCGACTGGGTCGCCATTGGGGAAGAAGATACCGATGGGTTTTGTGTCAACTGCACCACTAAAGAAACCCATACAGGACGAAAGAAATCTGTCGGCAGAGTTTAAACCCAGCTATATTCCAGAATCGGGCTTGTTTAAGCCAAAGGCCACGTGGTCCCCACAAGAGAAGGTGACGACAAGTCCAGTGATTGGTAAGTCAGACTACTTTGAATACTCTTGCCTTGTCTTTGCCCTCACAATGCTGCATATTTAACTCCAGACAGTAGGCCGCCGGACAAGTGACTCTTTGTAGCTCTGCCACTGCTGCTCAGCAGCTGCCCTCAAGGAAAACTTCCAGGGATGCCCAAGCCTCTCTTTTTGTTTTCTGCTTCTCTTCCCTGCGTTGTGGGTGTTAAAATGCTTGCCGTTCCTTCTCTGCATCTTCCAAGTCACACAGCTGAGATTGGGGACCGCCATTGTGTGGGGAATCCTGGTGCAATGCGTTGCAAATGGCACATACTGCAAATGCTGTGCCATCGCCAGGGTTTTACTGTGAGCGATCGCTGTGGTTCCTGGCCCTGTTCGTTTAGGGCATCTGGATGACCAAGGTGTGGCTCCGATTATTGTACAACCCAGTTGCCCTAAGAATGGGGTGAGCTTCCGCCTGAGTCAGTTGTATGACTTGCTTGCTTCGACCTCTTCAGAAAGTGTTAAGAGTCAATGTAATGTGAGACTAGAATTAAGTGCGAATCAAACCAGGTTGAGATAGCAAGCTCCCTGCTAGGTAGGATAGTTCCCTTTTTTTTTTCGTACAAAAAATTAAATCTTTAAAAAATACTACAATTTGCGTTCTTTTTGTTTTAATTGGGTTGCTAAGAGCCACAGATTGCTGAAACAATCTTTTCCTCCCACCCATTTCATGGGTGGTTCTTCTGCTGTTTGCTTCCCTCCCAATATGATGCTGAGGATAAACACTATTGTTGCAAGAAGCAAAGTTGACATCGATGCTATGGTTTGCTGCAACATTCTGTATACTGCACACTGGAGTGGTCACATAGTGCAGGCCAGTTCGGGTAATGCAGAAGACAAGAACAGCAGCAAAGGCTGTTCTCCGCAGCTTCCCAGGAGAAGGAGACTCATTGTCCAGCTTGAGAGGATACTGACATGTCGAGAGGTATATTTGACGAGGTGAATTTTTCTGAACTTAACTCATTTAGCGACGAGGCAACTAACTTCACAAGGTTTACAATTCTCCAAAGTATTCCTCGCTTTCGTCTTGTTTTTTGGAGAAAAAAAATAGATTGGCCCACAATGGGCTCCAAATGTGTCACGTCTGGTATTGCATGGGAGCTTCCACGTGAATATCTTCGAACTCGGCAAGACGTTTGAATTTTATTGCATTTCAGCACTGCTCAATTCTGCTTCACAGCTTGAGCTATTCAGGAGGGGCAATAACCCCATCAGATCTGTGGAGAAAACCTTCCCATCCCATAAAAATTTAGCAAGTCTTTTTGATTTGTAACGGTGCCAATGCCCTTCCCTCTTAGGGGTGGGTGAGGGTCGAAGCTACAGACATCTGGCATGTATTTCTTGTGAATTTGTTCACTCTTCCACGTTTTCTAATCGTACTGATGAGTATTCAAAGCCGCCGGAGGAAATAACTGTGAACTCTCAACTCACGTAAGGATGTGGAATAAAATACAATATTTAAATGATTGCCGTTGTGAAAAGGCACTTCTTGTTTTATCTGTTTTTTTCCAGTTCCTCTCTTTGTCTCCTTAAGGCACTAACTCTTGCTGGGTTACAGGTCTACGGGTGGGAACAGTCTTCTGTGAGTGCATTCTTCATATGGAGAGCCCTAAACTATCTACCGATATAACCGTGGATGGCATCGCAACTGAACCCAATCTTGACCTCGCATGCATACTTTCCAGTACAAGTCGCTGTATAGTGAGCAAGAGCAGGAGCCCTAGCTGGCTTTTTTTTTTTGTCCACCCCCGTCCTTACAAGGGCTCATCTCAGTTGTAGTGCTCCCACTGCTCCCCTGGCTGAGATCAGCTAGCTCAACTCCCGAGATCATTCCTGCCCACTGTTGCATTGGCCATTTCCTTTACTCACCAGACCATTCAGCAGAGCCCAAACTGAAATCATTTATAGCGTACTTCTCTGTAAATTCCGCCATTGTCTCCAGGAACGATTTTCAGCGAAGTAGCGAAAGGCATTGAAATCCAGTAGCGTTCAAAGTGGCAGAGGCTTTGTTGAGATATGGGGGGAGAAAGCTATTTCCACTGAAAAGTTGGGAACTAGGGGACAGAAATTTAAAGTGCAAGGGGCTTTTTCTACAGAGTTGTTAGGAGGTGGAATTCCATCCCAGAAACATTGGCTGAGCAGAACCCATAGTGGCGTTTAAAAGGAAAGTGGATAATTATTTCAAAAAGAAAAAAAAAAAAATATGATACAGCTAAGAGGAAGAGCAGAGGAATGGAACTAAGTGGCTAAATATTTATGTGCTGGCACAGTCTCAATGGCTTGACTGGCACCCTTCTGTGCTGTAAAATGTTTAACTCAGCAAGCGCAGAGAAAACCACAGCCTTTACCATCAGGACTGTTGAACATTCATTTGGCTTAAACAGACGGCTGCACCACTAAAACAGCCGGAGTCGCATTAACACGTTGATTTGTGTCCTGGTCTCTTCCCTGCAGCCACAGATACTTGCTGCGAATTGTGCGGCCACTACTTTGAAAACCGGAAAGCTTTAGCCAGCCATGCCAGAGCCCATCTCAGACAGTTCGGGGTGACTGAATGGCACATCAACGGCTCGCCGATAGACACCCTGAGGGAATGGATCCGCCAGAAGCCCAACATTGGCACGGGTGCTTCCCTGAACTGTGTGCAGGACCGCCCATTTCCAAAACCCATCAAAAACAATATCAAATCTGTGGTTAAGGAGCTGTCGGGGGAGCTGTGTTCTCTGCCCGGGGGTAAGACGGTGAAGTTGGAGCCAATGCAGCCCAAAACAGTAGAGCTGGGGTTTCCGACCTCACCGGTACAGAAGATTCCAGAGACAGAAAAAATGCCTCCGACAGAGTGCTACATCCCCACAGATCTGAGCCAAGGCAGCATAACTGAGTGCACCCCGAGCTCCTCTATGCCATCTGAGGACGATGAGCCACATCCAAAGAAAAAGAGAAGTAAGTTTGTATTCGGTATTTGAGCAAATATTTTATAGAATTAAAAACAAAACGGGAAAAAAAAATTGGTCACTTGTTTCTGTGCAGTGTTCTCATCTTAAAGCCGGAGGTTGATATGGACAGATTAACTGTTCAGATTTGACCTACCACTTTTAAGAGCCAGTTCCTGTGAAGCCCTTTTAGTTTTCGCCGATTATAGAGGCTTTTTTTTTAAACAAAGAGTAAGGACTTCAAGTTCATTTGGAAAAAGGTTTCTCGGCTGGAAATATGCAAGAGAAGGTGAGGGATAGGTTTAGTCTGACAAATAGCTCCTGTTTAATTTCCAGTAACACTTGACCTGTCATGACCATCGTGGTAGCATCAGGCCTTATTTAAACTATCATTGCAGTCGAAGGATATCTCAATGTTGGATGGGGACATGGAAGGGGCTGAAAGATTACCCTCTAGTTGTTAGCTATTGATGTCAGTCAGTCATATCCTTCAAAGGAACGCATATTTATCCCTACATGAATACGAAACAGGTTAGTGCAGTCACGTTTCACCAACATATTTATAGCCATAACTTTTGCATAGTGTTGTCTTAAGAAAATTGAGTAATGAGCCTTCTGTGACAGCAAATTGGAGAGGACTTCCTATTGGATCTGTCCATATTTTTTATTTTCCGCCACTGTTTAATCTTTTTTTAAGAGTTCGTTGCATAATATCCCATGATCAAAGTCAGTACTTTTCTTCGTAATTATCAGTCAGAATCTCTGACTAGTAATGCATGCAAGCGCAGCACAATTCTGCACTCTGAAGATAAACCATTGACGCTGGATTTTTCTGGAACGAGGACATATAAATCATTTCCATCTCTACATATTTTTCAAACTTTTTGCGGCATTGTTCCATTTCCTTTTTCCAAGCTCGGAAGACGGGGGAGGGATGGGGGATTTTTTTTTGCCACTCGTCAGTGGATCAGGGTAAGTGTGCTTTTAGAATTGTGGACTTTTAAAGCACAGAAAGAGTTTATTTGACCCAGCCTACTTCTGGCCATCAAAGAACTTAGTTGCTGTCCCGGACCTTTTCTGATAGTTTGATCAAACACATTTTTTTGCAATAGCACCTCTTTTTCAGTGCTCCTAATTTACGTTTGGGTAATGGTGGTGATTCAATACCAGCTTCTGCTGTTCTGCAGCTTATGTTTATAAAATAATCCTGCACTAAAACACTGAATCCTCTCAGGTTTTATTCCCACGCACTGCTTTAAGATTTTCTTTCTCCCCTCCCATGCTCTGCTTTAAGGTAGTAACTCAGCTTGGGGTATAATTCCAGGCTGTCAGTAGTCTTTCAGTACTTTGCACGCTTTAGGGCGTGTGGGTATGTGGCAGTCAAGCCTTGACTATTCTCGTGGTCATCTATCTCAGGTACAAGTCAACTAAATAGCAATCAGAAGTGGGGCTTCTCATTTTCCTCTTTCCCCCGCTCCTTCCCCAGCCCCTCAATGAGGGCTTGAAGACTTGAGAGCAGTTTTAAAGCACCATGCTAACGGTGCAGACAAACTCGATCGAGCCACTTTTGAGTCTATATTGCCCAACTTTTTATCTCTGAAATTCTTGTTTCCTGTCCTATCAGTACAGCTTCGCATTAACCCACAGCCGTGCTCGTGTTCCTTTCTCCATGCTCATCGTTTGCTTGTGCTAATTGCATCGCTGTGCAACAGGAGGTTATAGCTGTGCAACAGGAGGTTATAGCTGTGCTGTGACACTCAACGGCATCAAAATGTCACCGAAACATTAAAATAATTCCCCAGCCAATCCCCCCCCAACACACACACACACACAAAAAGTACTTAAATTGCAGGTATGCAGGGATATGTATTGGAGGCTGTGCTCTGTTCACGTGGTAATTCCTTCAATGAGGTTACTGCCAGTCATGTTTACCCTGTTTTATAACGGCCCATTGCACTTTGCAATAGTAAATACCAAAAGTCATGAGTTTAAATTAGTTTTCCTTAAGATGTTCCACCAAATTGTGCCTGCCATTTCCACAGGATGACGGTCAAATGGAGAATTACCTCGCGATACCTCTTGTAACCGGGTAATTTAGGTCAGGAAGAAATAGATTACCATTGGAACAGGGCCAGAAGGCAGCCAGAGTACGAGCGCAGCAGTCAGCCAACCCTTCAGAGAGAATGGAGTTGCGTTTAAAAGGACATCAAATTTGACCCATGCTGATTTGATTAAAATGTGTTAACAGACTTGGCCAAGGATTGTTGTAATTGCATTGTTCTTGTTTAAACACACAACAGTGCCCTGTTGCACATGGTTGATTGTTTCAAATTTTAGGATTTTTACTGTTGAGAAAAGAAAAAATTGGCAATATTTGTGACATCTGTAAGAGTAAAACTTGTGTTTTCAATTTGCCAAGAGACACGAGCAGAAAATTTCACCCTTTTCTCTTTGGGATGAGTGAGGACAGGTTCGGACTTGACAACAATACATACACTGCATCTATGGTAGTAACCCACTAACCACACTGTCCAGGTCATATGTGAATGGCTGTTTGAGCAAGGTATAGAAGAGCTAGCAAAATTCTATATATTTTTTGCTATCTATTCATGGATGGGATGTGGGAATCACTGGCTGGGCTAGCATTCATTTCCCATCTCTGATTGCCCATGAGAAGATGTTGGCCACTCACTGCTCTGAACTGCTGCAGTCTCCCTCCCCGTGAAGGCCCTTGCTGCATCTGGCTACTTTATACAATGCAAGTTGTGATTAAAGAACATGAGGGCAGCCCAAGCAGCTATTCAACGTGATCATGGCTGATCTGTATCCTAACTCCTTCCCCCCCGCCCCCACCTTGGTTCTATAATCTCTCAATATCCTTGGCTGGCAAAAACCTTGTCAATCTAAAATAATAAATTATTGATTCAGCTAGCATCCATTGCTTTTTATGGAGGAAGAGTTCATTCTTCTTCAACTTTTTTGTGAAGAAATGTTTCTTAACTTATCTCTCTGGATCAACCTGGCCCTAATTTTAAGCACCTCTCCTTGTTGTGGACTACCCAACCAGTGAAAGCATTTTCCCTTATGTACCCAGTCGAGTCCATTTAAACTCCTGAAACCTTTATATTCTTAGGAATATGAGCCTAGTTTATATAATCTCTCCTCGTAATTTAATCCTTGGAGCCCTGGTAACGTTTGGGTGGATCTGCGCAGGATATATCCTTTCTAAGGTGCAGTGCGCAGTGTTTCATATAAATGGTTCCTCTGAGCTGCATGGGTCTGGACAGCAAGTGAAAGGGTCCCACCGACACTGTGCTCAAGTTACTGCATGTGCACAGCTGTGCAGAGAAAATGTAAATTGATTATACGATAGGTGGGGGAAAATATAGGGTATGTTGTTTCAGACCAAGACTATATTTAACTGCAGCAAAACTTCATCCCCTTAACAGTCTAAGTCTGTTAATTATGGAAACTAACATTCCATTAGGCTTTTTGATTTTTTTTGTGTGTACCTGACTTCTCAACATTATTGATTATGAGCGGACCCGTAAATCCGTTTAGCATTCCACTAGCTTTGCGCCAACTCAGACCTCTTCTGTTTTGTTCATGTTCAGCTATGTTGAAGTCCATTTGACACAGTTGGTCATTTGGTCAGCACGATAGTACAGTGGTTAGCACAGTTGCTTCACAGCTCCAGGGTCCCAGGTTCGATTCCCAGCCTGGGTTACCGTCTGTGCAGAGTCAGCACATTCTCCCCGTGTATGCGTGGGTTTCCTCCGGGTGCTCCGGTTTCCTCCCACAGTCCAAAGATATGCAGGTTACGTGGATTTGCTACACTAAATTGCCCTTAGTGTTCAAAAAAGGTTCGGTGGGGTTACGGAGATAGAGTGGAGCTGTGGGCTTGGGTCAAGTGCTCTTTCCAAGGGGCAGTGCAGGCTCGATGAGCCGAATGGTCTCCTTCTGTACTGTAAATTCTATGATTCAATAATTGTCACTTTGAAATTTTATGCTGCCATGTTCACTTACCTACTTGCGACCCATCTTAATGTCATCAGAAACTTAGAGGTGTAGCTTTCTGTTATGCTATCAAAGTCATTAAGCAGTACAGTGAATGGGTAAGGTGTCCGCATAAATTCATAGAATCCCTACAGTGCAGAAGGAGGCTATTCGGCCCATTGAGTCTGCACCAACCCTTGGAAAGAGTACCCTACCTAGGCCAACGCTCCCACCGTATCACAATACCATTTGGATACTAAGGCACAACTTGGCATGCCCAAACCACCCAACCTGCACATCTTTGGAAACGGGGAGTACGTACAAAGTCCACACAGTCACCCGAAGCCGGAATTAAACCCGGGTCCCTGGCTCTGTGACGCAGCATTTGCCACCCCAAATTCTTCCAATTTGAAGATATCTCCATTGTCCCTGCACAGGTTTCTACCACCTAACCAGATTAATAATTCGCCATCTGGAAGTCTGTGTAAGCTACATCAATTGATGTCTCCACGACACCTTCAACATCTTCAAAACATTAATTGATGATCATTAGATATATGCTTCTATTTACAAATCCATGTTGGTTATCTCCAATCAGCTCAAATTTCTTGTCCTAAAATAGAGAATTATATAACTTTCCCCACAAAGGATGGTGGAGACTACTAGCAATTCTGTAATTTAGTGGTTCCTCACCCCTTCTTAAATAGTTGTGACATTAACTATTTGATGGGCATTCACTCGATCAATCAATCCCTCACTCATTCCATCACCCACTCAGTCTTTCTGTCACACATACTCACTCATACTCGATCTCTATCACACTTGACCTCGCACTCGATCTCTCTCTCGCACTCAATCTCTCCCCCGGCCCCCGGTCCCGCTCCCTCGGCCCCCGGTCCCGCTCCCTCGGCCCCCGGTCCCGGTCCCGCTCCCTCGGGTCCCGCTCCCTCGGCCCCCGGTCCCGCTCCCTCGGCCCCCGGTCCCGCTCCCTCGGCCCCCGGTCCCGCTCCCTCGGCCCCCGGTCCCGCTCCCTCGGCCCCCGGTCCCGCTCCCTCGGCCCCCGGTCCCGCTCCCTCGGCCCCCGGTCCCGCTCCCTCGGCCCCCGGTCCCGCTCCCTCGGCCCCCGGTCCCGCTCCCTCGGCCCCCGGTCCCGCTCCCTCGGCCCCCGCTCCCGCTCCCTCGGCCCCCGCTCCCGCTCCCTCGGCCCCCGCTCCCGCTCCCTCGGCCCCGCTCCCTCGGCCCCCGGCCCCGCTCCCTCGGCCCCCGGCCCCGCTCCCTCGGCCCCCGGCCCCGCTCCCTCGGCCCCCGCTCCCGCTCCCTCGGCCCCCGCTCCCGCTCCCTCGGCCCCCGCTCCCGCTCCCTCGGCCCCCGCTCCCGCTCCCTCGGCCCCCGCTCCCGCTCCCTCGGCCCCCGCTCCCGCTCCCTCGGCCTCCGCTCCCGCTCCCTCGGCTCCCGCTCCCTCGGCCCCCGCTCCCGTTCCCTCGGCCCCCGCTCCCGCTCCCTCAATCTCGCTTACTCTCACTCACTAACATGCATTTTACCACACACATGCTCACTCCTCCCTGTCTCTCTATTGGCTGCTGCATAGTAATCAGGAGGAGGAATCTTTCGCCTGTTTTTTTTCCCCCCATTCTCCCTGTCTCAGAATGCGGCGGCAGTGCTGAGAGTTGGAGTGGCGTGACCTCCTCCCTGCTCACCCAATTCATGGACCTGAGAATTGAACCTAGCACCTTGCTGGTTTATGTATCTTATGAGAAGTCCTTGTGGGGGGGAATTCTGTGACAGTTTTGTAGTTCCGAGAATACACAGGTGGCAGCTGCTAATCTGTGATAGAACACAGAGTAGATACTATCCTGGTCCCACTGCAGTCTGCAGGGATCATTGGGAATAGCGGACGGTGGTAGCAAAGCGCAGAACATCTGTGTTTTGAAATGCGCTCATAACTTCAGTATGATAGGTGGCGCAGTGGGTTAGCCCTGCTGCCTCACGGCGCCATGGTCCCAGGTTCAATCCCGGCCCTGGGTCGCTGTCCGTGTGAAGTTTGCACATTCTCCCCGTGTCTGAGTCTCGCCCTCACACCCCAAAAACGATGTGCAGGGTAGATGGATTGGCCGCGCAAAATTGGATACTCTAAATTTATTTTACGACTAATGTTAGTTAATTCAATGTGTACATTCAAAGAAGGGTGTTGATCTTACTAGCCCTGCATTACTTTAATCTGCCTCTTGAAGAATTATGATGGTAACACATTTCCAGTTTGTGTGTATGATGTTAATGCTTTTAGTAGAGTCCAGATAACAGTCACTGAGAAATAAAGGCCCATGACAGATATTTGGTCTAGCAACTTATTTTTCTTGAATTTTTGTCTGTGGCGCGATGAAAATTCAAAGCTACGTGTAGCATCTAATTAATCTTTATATAGAAAAATATAGGGTGACACGGTGGTTAGCAGAGCTGCCTCACGCCGCCGAGAACCCGGGTGCGATCCTGGTCACAGTCCATGTGGAGTTTGCACATTCTCCCCGTGTCTGTGAGGATCTTGCCCCCCACCACCTGAAGATGTGCAGGGTGGGTGGGTTGGCCACGCTAAATTGCCCCTTAATTGGAAAAGCTTAAAAAATATCTAGATATTTTATTTTAAATGCATGCACAAAAGGCTAGAGTGAGCACAGCTTGGGAAGCAGCATGTTGGCATCTGAAAGAGAATGAAGAATTTGGTTGGAGCGCAATGAGGAACCCCACTTGAAACATTGTCTCCCACACATTCATTTTCGCTTGCGCATCTCCCGAGTTTTCTGCTTCCATGTAAAGCAGTCTTGGGTGCCACATCGGAAGTTCATGGTGACGAGTGGGTAACTGCGGTGGTTAATGGCTTTTAGTGGAAGTGGCTTGTGGAACTGCAGCATAACAGGCACCTGAACCTTTTGTCATTCTGAACTTAGATTGTTTGGAGCAACGTGTTAATGGAATCAGAGGGGAAACTGTCATGTTAAAGGGGTCAACTGATGTTAAAGAGCAGCATCCGATACTTGGTTTGATTAGCCAGTCTTGTGCTCGGGATTTCCATTTGAATCAAATATTGAAGTGACCAGATATATTTGGTGAAAGGGTGATACTGAATTACCTCATAAATTGGAAGATATGTATTATTTTTGATTGAAACACTTTGGGGCAATAGTGAGACTATTGATGGGACTAAAGATGTTTTTGCACAGCAAATGGACTGACTAAATCTGCTAAAATAAACAGTGTCTTGCATGTAAAATATAGCCCCAAGTTTGTCAATAGCTGGGAATATTGGGTGGAGAGGCCTGAGGGAGCGCAAGTTACAGGATTGGTGATCTATTGTTGTGTTTTCACATTGTCTTTTCGAAGAGTGTCCTGGTTACTTGCCTTTCATCATTAACTTTGTTGTCCACTAAAAAAATGTTTTGACAAGAAGCTCTAAAAATTCGGTCCAAAAGGTTTATTCCTTCCTTCAGGCGTACCCTATCCTTCAGGGACCCTCCATAAACATAATACTTCTGCACATTGTTTTTTGCATAGGAGATTAGAATATTATAGAAATCTTTCAAAGGGGAATCTAACAAATAGTTTATTTGGTGCAGTGTACTTGTGCAAGAAAAAGTTATATTTACCTAATTGACAGACCTGAGCCATGTTATTAAGGGAGGTTGTGTCAGGATGATGGTCCTTTTCTATAGTGAAACACGCTCCAGAATGCATGTGCTTTTGACACAGCATCGAGTGCTCTTCCTCTCACTGCATAGAAGTCTTGCAAGTACTGGTTGCTCTCCCAAAAAAAGTCATACTTTGAACTCCATAATAGGCTAACTCCAACCTGTGAATCTTCGAAGAATCCTCATCTTGATTTGACAGAAGTCCTTTGCCCTGCTTGTGTGGGTCGTTGTCAGGGCAGTTCAGTTGGGGTGACTTTGCCCAGCTTCAACTATTTCTCATTCCGTTGTGGAAGAGCTATTTCCTTGGAGATTGGAGGACACCATTTTACCCGAAGATCAGTCCCTACGCTCCGAATGGGATTTGTTCACGACACAACATTGTATTGAGTTGCGGGAACCCCAACCTGTTTCAAGAGCACTGGGCTGTACTCCCAACTCTGTACTGACTGCTAAATTGAAGGTGAAAGTATACATCTGCATCCCCAACAAGTGAGCTAAAACTTCAAAGCTCCAGAAATGAACATCCCCTGATATCAAGCCCATGAAAGGAATCAAGAAAATTGAGCCTTTGTCTGACTCAGGACTTCGTCCAGAATCCCACAAGGGGTTATTCAACTTATAGTCATGGATTTCTTGCTCCTAAAGGCAGTCACACCTGTAATTTTATTTTGCTACTTCACGTCAAGCGTTTCCAAGATCTCGTGGCAGATCCAGATTGTTTGTAATTTGGCACTCTTTGAGCGTCCTCATTTCTGGCCTGGGATTTCACCTTTCCTATGAGTGCTCATATTGTAATTGTAAGTGCAGAAATTGCACTTTTTTGCTTCCTTAAGAGCTTTGCTGCGTTGTAGCAATAATTGGAACAAGCTCAACCACAAATGAAAGCTTATTCTACTCGAGCTGTGTTGAGCTACATTTGTAATGCATGCTAGTTGAGCCAGTCTATTGTGGATTTGTTCTTGAGAGACTTCCACTCTTGGCACGCTTGAGTATTAAAGCAGACAGTGAACCCACTTTGTTTCCTGACCTTCCTTTTGAATATTTGCTACACATGGATGCCGAACAAACGGACACGAGAATGAAATAGCCTACCTTAGCATAATCTTATTTGTTAAGCAACTCCTTGATAGGTTAATATGATTAAATCCGACATCAGAACGTATCCCATTTGAGACCCAATCTTTGCTGAGTTAGCTGATCCAAGCAGTTGAGGTTAGCTTTAACCATTCTCAACTGGGGATTCGGAAATTCCTTTTCCCTCACTTTATTGCCCAGTGAGCCTTTTAGGAAAATATGCAAATGTGAACGTTGGATAAGAACAGAATTGGGTCAGTTGTGATGCCCCTGCAGTCCACTAAGCTGATACATGAAGAGTTATCTTTTGGTTGAGGTAACAGTGGGCTGACGCCCTCTCTACAACAATTCTTCAGCAGGAGAAGAAAACATAGGTAGCGAATCTGGTTTGTAGGTGCAGTTTTGTATAGTGCAGATAGATAGTATGGCCTTTGTAGTGTGGGAGATGAATTGCTTGGTGGTTTTCCCTTTGCTTGGAAGCTATAATCTTAAGTCCTTGCAGCAATCATCATTCCCTACACACCAGCTCCATCCCTCTCCCATGTCAGTATCTGAGGCCAAACCAGTTCTTGGTGTTGTATTCGACCCTGAATTGAGCTTCCAACACATGCTAGCCTTCATAACGTCACCAAACTGCACCTTTGCCTCAGTTAATGTCTGCAGAAACACTCTTGCATGCCTTCCATCTCCAGACTTGACTATTTCAACACACCCCTGGCCTGCCCCTCGTATTCTACCCTCTGTAAGCATGCGTTCACCCTTAAGCACCAAGTCCCATTCACCCATCATCCTTCTGCTTGCTGGCTTACATTGGCTCACGATCCGACAAGGCTTCACTTTAAAAATTCTCATCCAAGGGCGGCCTTGTCCCTCCCTATCTCTCTAATCTCCTCCAGCTCTCCAACCCTGTGGGATTTCTGTGCCCCAGGCATTCCGCCGTCTTCTATTTTACTCGTTGCCTGCAGTTCTCTTGGCCCTAAATCTCTGGGGCATTCCCTCTCCAGCTCTAACCCTCACTTTGCTCAAGGTTGTGGTCATTTGTTCTAGCGGCTTGATGTCAAATTTTGTTTGATGACAATCCTCTGAAGTGCCCTGGAATGTTTTACAACGTTAAAAGAATGATATAAATGCATGTTAATGCTTTGCCAGCTCATAGTGTACATGGAGGATGAACATGTAATGAGTGAGCAAAACGCCCACCATGGCATCAATACCGTCGTGCCTTACTGGCAGAATGAATCTAGCCATCGTCCAAAACAAATTGAAAATGTAAAATTTGTAATCGTTTGGATTGGATTAAATTGCAATAATCTTTTAATGCAAAGTAAGTACGTATTTGATATCTGCATCAATAGAAAAGCTCGGAGGATTCTCCCATGCAGCCGGTTACTAAGAGGTTCGCAGCCTTCAGTGGGATTGGGCAGCTGGGATCCTGGCTCCAAAGGCACGGCTGGTGTTTTTGTTATTCCCAGTTAGCAGAAAGCTTCATGGCACTGTGCACCGAGGTAGATCGCAGCCCAGCCACTGCAACCTGGAGACTACTTGCAACATTTGTTGTCAAAAATCTGTTAATCCAAATACAAACATTTAGCTTTTTTTGTTGCTTTCTCCAGCAGCTTTGCAAATTGGCTCAAATTAACTTGATTAGCGGGGAAGATATGAGACAACACTTTCCTATTCAGTTTATTGCATTTTCCCAATTTCCTGCTTCTCTTTGGAACTTGCCACATTGGGGAGCGGTTATTCCTGGTTCGAGCTAGGCTTGCTCAAACGTGTGATTGCTGGAAGCAATGGTAACTCCCTGCATCAGTTCTTTTGCTACCCTCCTTTGTTTTTTGGCACTTAAGTTCTTATTTTGCATGCTCCATTTTTATAAATATTCTCAAATTTATAATAAATGGAACTATAGCTCGTGTCACCCAGTGTTGTAAGCATGCTCGTGCACTTGTTGACGACTCCATTTTCAGTTGCATGAAGCAGTTAATTAAGTGGTTCTCAGATCTTCTGGAGTCCGATGGATGTGAGCTTGAAGCGGAGTTTCCTCTCCCCTGAGTGGGTTGATGTGCGAAATGGAGGGGAGAGAACTTAACATTTAATACATTCCAAGTTCCCTTCAGTATTTTTCTAATTCTTGTATGCCTTGATTTCTGATGACTGCGGCCGTTACCTCCCCATGCTCCTGGCCTGGCTCCTTGATGATACCATGAAGGGGCAATACTTTCAGATGACTTGACTTCTATTCAGCCCGGCAGGTAGCTCCGTATTGTGATGTGGTGGCAGATTAGGACACCCCCTTTGAACACTCAATGCTTGAAGTGTCACTCTGGCTTACCTCCTTTACGCAGCTTTTAAAATGGCTTTCGTTTTGTTCTGATCTTGACTATTAGCCACAGTCTCAACATACCCACTGTTTGTGACTGTATTTGGGAGCTCCGAGGCTTCTGTTGCACTTTGTGTTTGGGGATGTGGGAATCGTTGGCGAGACCAGCTTTTGTTACTCATCCCAAATTGCCCTTGGAAAGTGGGGTGGGGAGCCCTCATCTGGAACCGCCGAAGTCCTTGAGGTGCTAGTACACCCGCAGGGCTGTTGGGGAGAAAGCGTTCCAGGACTTCAACCCAGTGGCAGAGAGAATCCAAGCCAAGGTGGTATTTGGCTCAGAGGTTATGAGATACAATATGAGAGCAATGGTGTTTCCATGTGCCTGCTCTGCCTTTTTCCTTTTCGGTGGTGGAGGTCACAGCTTTGGACAGTGCTGTTGAAGGAGGCTTGGCGAGTTGTGCAATGAATCTTGCAGAAGGTACAGACTGTTGTTGCCACTTCAGTGCTTCAATGATGGAAGTGGGGAGATGTATAAAGTGGTTTATGTAGTACTGATCAGCGAGCTGCTTTTGTCATGGATAGTGTCATGTTTATTGAGCATTGTTGGAGCTGCGCTCATCCAGTCAAGTGGAGAGTATTCCATCACATTCCTGACTTATAACTTGTGGATGGTGGACAGCCTTTGGAGGATCTGGAGTTGAGTTACTCTCCATAGAATTCTCAGCGTCTGACATTCCCTTGTAGCCATGGTATTTGTATGGTTTAGATCCGTTCACTTTCTGGTCCGTGGTTTGTACACTCTTCCCACCCTAGGCTGGTGGAGAATCCAACAATGGCTTTCCATTGAATGTCAATTGGGGGAGAAGTTAGATTCTTTCTTGTACATTGAAGCACGCAAAGGTAGTCTGTGCTGGTTCGGATTTTAACTCCATGACAGGAACACGGCCCAAATGCTATTACATTGGGTGAAACTCTGAACGTTTTCTACTTCGCACAGGTGGATGATTCTGCAGGTGAAGAGCTACTGTACTGGGCAAGTCTGCGGAGAGGAACCTCTGGAGAGGAGATGCACTGTAATGGGTAATTCTGGTAGAGGAGCTGCATTGTAATGGGTAATTCTGGGAGAGGAGCTGCACTGTAATGGGTAATTCTGGGAGAGGAGCTGCACTGTAATGGGTAATTCTGGGAAAGGAGCTGCACTGTAATAGGTAATTCTGGGAGAGGAGGTGCACTGTAATGGGTAATTCTGGGAAAGGAGCTGCACTGTAATGGGTAATTCTGGGAGAGGAGGTGCACTGTAATGGGTAATTCTGGGAAAGGAGCTGCACTGTAATGGGTAATTCTGGGAGAGGAGGTGCACTGTAATGGGTAATTCTGGGAAAGGAGCTGCACTGTAATGGGTAATTCTGGGAAAGGAGCTGCACTGTAATGGGTAATTCTGGGGAGAGGAGGTGCACTGTAATGGGTAATTCTGGGAAAGGAGCTGCACTGTAATGGGTAATTCTGGGAGAGGAGGTGCACTGTAATGGGTAATTCTGGGAAAGGAGCTGCACTGTAATGGGTAATTCTGGGAAAGGAGCTGCACTGTAATGGGTAATTCTGGGGAGAGGAGCTGCACTGTAATGGGTAATTCTGGGAGAGGAGCTACACTGTAATGGGTAATTCTGGGAAAGGAGCTGCACTGTAATGGGTAATTCTGGTGAGAGGAGATGCACTAATGGGAAATTCCGGAGTAGGGGCTGCGCTAATGGGCAATTCTGGGGTAGGGGCTGCGCTGTAATGAGAAATTCTATGGTATGGGCTACACTAATGGGCAGTTCTGGGGCAGCAGCTACACTGATGGGCAATTCTGGGGCAGCAGCTACACTGATGGGCAATTCTGGGATGGGAGCTACACTGGAATAGGTATTTCAAGGGAGAGGAGCTGCACTTTAATGGGTAATTCAAGGGTAGGAGCTGCACTGTAATGGGCAATTATGGGGGGAGGAGCTGCACTATAATGGGAAATTCTTGGTCAAAGAGCTTCACTAACGGACAATTCTGGGGGTGGGGCTGTACTGTAATGTGCCATTCTGGGTAAGAACTACTCTGTACTGGACGTATCTGGGGGGAAAGATGCACTGTCATGGTTCTTTTGGGGAGAGCAGCTGTACTGTAATGGCTAATTCTGGGGAGAGGAGCTGCACTGTAATGGCTCATGCTGTGATGAGCTGCACTGTAATAGGCAATTCTGGGAGGAGCTGCACTGTAATGGGCAATTCTGGGGGAACAGCTGTACTGTAATGGGAATTCTGGGGGAAGAGTTGTGCTGTAATGGACAATTTTGCACTATGTGCCATTCTGGATAAGAACTACATTGTAATGGACACATCTGGGGAACAAGATGCACTGTCATGATTCTTCTGGGGAGATGTGCAGCACGGTAATGGGCAATTCTGGGCGAAGAGCTGCACTGTAATGAACATTCAGGGGAGTGGAGCTACACTAATGGGCAAATCTGGGGAGAGGAGCTGTTCTGTAATGGGCAATTCTGTGGTGTAGATCTACAATGTAATGAGCAATGCTGGGGGAAGAACTGCTTAACAAGCAAATTTGGGGAGAGCTACACTAATATAGGGCAATTCGGCATGAGGGGTTCCACTGTAGTGGGCAATTCTTGCAGAGGTGCTTTTCTGGGAAAGAACCATGGGTATATCTGAGGGAGAGGGTGTACTGTGATGACAGTTCTGGGCAAAGAGCTCCACTCTAATGGATAATTCTGGGACAAGGAGCTGCAGTGTAATGGGCAATTCCGAGGCAAGGAGCTGCAGTGTAATGGGCAATTCCAAGGCAAGGAGCTGCAGTGTAATGGGCAATTCTGGGGCAAGGAGCTGCACTGTAATGGGCAATTCTGGGGCAAGGAGCTGCACTGTAATGGGCAAATCTGGGGCAAGGAGCTGCAGTGTAATGGGCAATTATGGAGGAAGGAGCTGCAGTGTAATGGGAAATTCTGGGGCAAGGAGCTGCACTGTAATGGGCAATTATGGGGTAAGGAGCTGCACTGTAATGGGCAATTATGGGGCAAGGAGCTGCACTGTAATGGGCAATTATGGGGCAAGGAGCTGCACTGTAATGGGCAATTGTGGGGCAAGGAGCTGCACTGTAATGGGCAACTCTACAATGTAATGAGCAATGCTGGGGAAATTCTGCGGGAGGGGTTGCACTGTAGTGGGCAATTCTTGCAGAGGTGCTTTTCTGGGAAAGAACTATGGGTATATCTGAGGGAGAGGGTGTACTGTGATGACAGTTCCAATTATGGGGCAAGGAGCTGCACTGTAATGGGCAATTCTGGGAAAGGAGCTGCACTATAATGTGCAATTCTGGGGAGGAAGTGTACTAATGGCAGATCTGGGGGTGCAGGTGCACTGTAATAGGCAATGGTGGGGGATCTATTACTGTAATGGGCAGTCCTGGGGGCAGGTGCTGCACTATCATGGTGCCTTTGTGGGAGGGCCGGCAGACGCACAGGCATTTCAGGGACAAGGACTGCACTGGAATCAGCATTTCAGAGAGAAGAGATACACTAGAATGTGCATTTCTGGGGGTCGAGCTGCTCTGTAATGGTCAATTCTTGGGTCGGAGCTGCACCGTGAAGGGCAATTCAGGGATAGGAACTGCACCGTAATAGGCTGTTCTCGGAGAAGTGCTACATTTTTTCCAAAATGTAGAATATCTAATTCATTTTTTCCAATTATGGTAATTTAGCTAGCATGGCCAATCCACCTACCCCACACATCTTTGGGTTGTGGGGGTGAAACACATGCAAACACAGGGAGAATGTGCAAACTCCACACCGACAGTGACTCGGGGCCGGGATCGAACCTGGGACCTCGGCGGCATGAGACTGCAGTGCTAACCACTGCACCACCGTGCTGCACATGGAGAAGCGCTACACTAATGCGAAGTTCTGCAGAGAGCAGCTGCACAGTAATGGGTAATTCGGGGGGGGGGGGGGGGGGTGCTCCACTGTAATGGGCAATTCTTGAAGAGGAGCTATATTGTGGGTTGGGGGGGAGGGAGACAGATTAACTGCACTCTAATGGATAATTCTGCAGAAGCTGCACTGAAATGCACAGTTCTGGACAATGAGTTACACTATTGGTTAATTCCAGGGAGTGGAACTGCACTGTAATGGGTAATTCTGGGCGCAAGAGCTGCTCTGCAATGGATTATTCTGGGGGTGAGCTGCACTGTAATGGACAATTTGTGGGGGAGAGCTGTACTCGAACGGACAATTCTGGGGAGGAGCTGTACTGTAATGGGTAATTCTGGGGGAGGACATGCACGTCATGTTCAATTATGCGTGATGGGACTGCACTGTAATGGCCAATTCTGGCTTGGGCTTGAGTACATGCACTGTTGTGGGCAATTCTGAGGAGAGGCGCTGGACTGTGATGGGCAACTCTAGGGGAGGGAGCTCCATTGGAATGTGTAATTCTGCAGGGAGGAGCTGCATTGTAGTGTTTTATGGGTCAGGGTTTAGAGAACCCCAAAGTGTATTATGGAGTTCACCTGACCCAAAACGTTTAATAGATTGTGGTATGGGGAGCACACGGCCCACTATACAGATATGGTACATTAGAAAATGGAGCAGTGGTTTTTAAAACAAAACAATATTTATACTATGAGCTCAAGTTAACCTTTTTCAAACAAACAGTGAATATCTTAGCAACCAGTAATTCAAATAGACCCTCCCAAAGAATACAACACTAAATAACCTGTATGCTGTCCTTTTAACATCCAAAAGACTTAACAAACCTTCAAACAGGAGCACATTAGATTAATATTTAATACTGAGAACCTTTTACAGTTCTGAGTTCGCCAAATGATCCATAGATAGTCTTTGGATGGCAGAGATCAACAGCAGTGCAGCATACAGACACACCCAAGCTCTTCTCAAACTGAAACTTAAAATAAACAGAAGTAGAGTTCAGCTCCACCCACGCTGACATCACTCCAGTCACATGAGCAGTTCCATTTCTTAAAGGTACATTTCTTAAACACCCATTTCTTAAAGGGTACTCTCACGTGACAAGTGGGCAATGCTAGTGGGGGGGGAGGGGGGGCAGCACTGTCATGGGTAATTCTGGGTAGGGCATCCACTCTAAAGAGTAATTCTGGGGGAGGAGCTGTAATGGCCAATTCTGTGGAGAGATGCTGCATTGTAATGGGTAAATATGTGAAGAGATAATTGAACTCTAATGGGTAATTCTGCAGGGGCTCTGCTCTGTAATGGGCAATTCTTGGGGACGAGCTTCACTAATGCGCAATTCTGGGATAGGAGTTGCACTATAATGGGCAATCAGCAGCCATGGCTGCATTGAAATTGGTAATTCTGGGTGTAGGATCATAGAATCAGTGCAGAAGCAGGCCATTCGGCCCATCGGGTCTGCACTGACCCTCAGAAATAGCATTCTACCACGGCCCACTCGCCCACCTTATCCCCATATCCCCACCAACTCTTTGGACACTTAAGGGGCAATATTGCACGGCCAACCCATGTTACATGGCTAACATGTTTGGACTGTGGGAGGAAGCAAGCACCCGGAAGAAACCCACGCAGTCACTCAAGATACGAATCAAACCTGGGTTACTGGTGCTGTGCAATGGCAGTGCTAACTACTGTGCCACAGTGCTGCACTAAAGCTGCACTGTCATGGGAATATCTGGAAGAGGAGCTGCACTGGAATGGGTCATTCTGTTTTTTAAAAATATCCAATTAAGGGGCAATTTAGCGTGGCCAAGCCACCTACCCTGCACATCTTTGGGTTGTGCGGGTGAGACCCACGCAGACACGGGGAAAATGTGCAAACTCCACGCGGTCAGTGACCCGGACTGGGATCGGACCCTGCTCCTCAACGCCATGAGGCAGCGGTGCTAATCACTGCGCCACCATGTCGTCCTTTTTTTTGTCATGGGTCATTCTGGGGGATAAGAGTTAAATTGATGGGTAATTCTGATACTGTTATGGTTAATTCTGGGGAGAGCTGCTGGACTGTAATGGGCAATTCTGCAGAGCATAGCTGCACTGTAATGGGCAGATCTGGGGTAGGAGATGCACTGTAATGTATAATTCTGGGGTAGGAGCTGCAATGCAATAGATAATTCTGGAGAAGCCCTGCACTGCAATGGATAATTCTGAGACAGAAGAGTGACAATGTAATGAGGGGGGGACAGTAATCTAATGGGGAATTCTTGAGAGGAGCAGTAGCAAAATGGGGAATTCTGGGGAGAGGAAATGTATTGTAATGGGCAATTCTGGGTTGCAGCTGCACTGTAATAGGCAATGCTGGGGATTCTGTACTGTAACGGGCAATTCTGGGGGTGGATCTGTACTTAATGGGCAATTCTTGCGGGGCAAGCTTCACTTTAATGGGCAATTCTGGGGGGGGAGGGGAACGGTTGCCCTATAATGGGCTGTCCTGGGGTCAGGTGTTAACCTATAATGGGCTGTCCTGGGGTCGGGTGTTGACCTATAATGGGCTGTCCTGGGGTCGGGTGTTGACCTATAATGGGCTGTCCTGGGGTCAGGTGTTGACCTATAATGGGCATTTTGGGGGCAGGAGCTGCACTGGAATTCACATTTAGGTGGGAAGGGACTGCTCTGGAATAGGCATTTCTAGGTAGAGGAGCTGCACGGTAATGGGCAATTCTGGGGGGGGGGGGGGGGGGGGGGGGCGGTTAACTGAACTAATGGACAGGAGAGGATCTTCACTGTAATAGACAATTTGTGGGATAGGAACTGCATTAAAATGGGCAATTTTGGGGGAGGAGCTGCCCTGTAATGGACGATTCTGGGGAGAGGAGTTGCACTGTAATGGGCAATTCTGGGGTGAGGAGCTGTGCAGTAATGGGTAATTCTGGGGGAGGTTCTGCACTGTAATCAGTAATTCTGGGGGAGGTGCTGTACTATAATGGTCAATTCTGGGGAGGAGCTGCACTGTAATGGGTAATTTTATGGTGGGAGCTGCATTATAATGGATAATTCTGGGGGAGGTGCCGCACTGTAATAGCTAATTCTGGGGAGGAGCTGCACCAATAGTCAATTCTGGGGCGGAGCTGCATTGTAATGGGCAATTCTCAGGGGGAGCTGCACTGTGATGGGCAATTCTGGGGAGGTTCTGCACTAATGGGCAATTCTGGGGAGAGGAGCTGCAATGTAATGGGTAATTCTGGGGAGAGGAGCTGCATTGTAATAGGTATTTCTGGGGAGAGGAGCTGCATTGTAATGGGCAATTCTGGGGCGAGGAGCTGCACTGTAATGGGTAATTCTGGGGAGAGGAGCTGCAATGTAATGGGTAATTCTGGGGAGAGGAGCTGCATTGTAATTGGTAATTCTGGGGAGAGGAGCTGCATTGTAATGGGCAATTCTGGGGAGAGGAGCTGCACTGTAATGGGTAATTCTGGGGAGAGGAGCTGCACTGTAATGGGCAATTCTGGGGAGAGGAGCTGCATTGTAATGGGCAATTCTGGGGAGAGGAGCTGCATTGTAATGGGCAATTCTGGGGAGAGGAGCTGCATTGTAATGGGCAATTCTGGGGAGAGGAGCTGCATTGTAATGGGTAATTCTGGGGGAAGAGTTTCGCCAATGTGTAATTCTTGGGGAAGAGCTGCACTGTAATGAGTAATTCTGGGGTAGGAGCTGCACTGTAATAGGCAAATCTGGGGTCAGAGCTACACTGTAATGGGCAATTCTGAGGAGAGGAGCTGTATTCAGTTGAAATTTTCTGTATCTCAGACATAATATCAGTCTGTTTCCAGTATGGACCGAACGGTTTGAATGACCTGTTCCTGTACCTTAAAGACTCTTGTTTGAGTAATAGTCGGTCAATGTGCTGTCTGCTGCTGTCACATCAGGGTCCTTCAGCAGTGCACCTCAACAGAACTAGCATTTCCACGGGCTTCCTCCTATATTGTTTGCAGGAATCTGATAGTGCTTCAATTAGCACAAAGACTCGATCCGGATGCATGTTGAAACAAAAGTAAGTTTCCATCCAGTTTTGACCCGACACAGAATCTTGGAAGGAAATACGTTGAAGAGCATTTTACAGGAGTTTGTTTAGTGGTAAACGCTGGTTGTCGGATTCATCGAGTGGACTCTGGGGCTTCGTTTACTTTGCAACTTGTTTACCCTACCTCCAAATACCTGGCTTGATGCATGGATGAGGAGTGAACCGGATATGTGTGTTTTGTGCGAGAGCTGCGTGACTGGGAGTGGTGCATCTTTCTGCTTTGCAGTCATTGAGGATTTCTTAGTCAGATAGGGCATCACCTGTAGTACAGAGTTTTCCTCCTAGCTCTCTAACCCACCGCCCAATCCCAGCTGCCTATCATCTTTACCAATCCTTGCCCTCCAAGAGCAGGCCATAATGCTAATACGACATTTCCATTTCCAGTTTCCACAGCAACCTCGAAAGGAACCTTGTAGGCAGTCAGTGCTAAATTTGAGAGCCTTTAAAATTGTGCGGTGGGCTCACGACCCCTGGGAACTAGGTTGAGACCTGCCAGAACCTCAAATTAAATTTAGCGATCAAACTGTGGAAGGCAGGGTGGTAACTGAATCTTAATTTCATTTTGGACAACAGAGCACCCAGTCAAGTTAGGAACCTGTGAGTATTGTGGAGTGACACTAACCACGGGTGTAGGCCTCTCCAACCACATGCGTGGCCATCTGAAATCTGGATTGAAAAGGAAGTTACCGAGTCTGTCTCAGTTTGAGGAACTCCACGAAAAGGCTGAACCTGCACTCACCGACACATGTGAGACCCTTTGGCTTTGTCTAACTTAACCAAAACAAAAACTAAATGTGATCTTTGACAGTGCTGGAGAGAGAGAACTTGTTAAATTGAAATGCACTGCCAGGGAAATTGTGTGATTATACATTGCTGTGATCCAGACACAAAGTTAATCCCCTCCCTAATGAAGTTGAGCCTCCATTTCATTGACATGCTTGAGAATGCAAAGCCTAACCCTAGAAGTTCAGGATTAGTTGCAGCTTTTGCTTGCTTATGTATATAAGTTTGGTTTGTTTTTTCTTTTGCTTTAATTTGCACGTGAGTGGATTGTATTTATTGTACCTTTTTTTTGTTCTCGAACTCTTTCCTTTGTGTAGAAATCGAGCCATGGTGTATAACTCATTGTAATGTGTAAGTAAGCCAATATCGGTATGAGATCAAGCCCCGTTTGCATGCGGTTTGGCAACTTAGAAAACCCTGCATAACATTCACCTCGCAAGCATAACATACAGAGTCCGACAACTTCAGGGAAAGGTTGGTTAAAAGTAGGCCAGAGCTGCGCCGATTCACACTTCTCCTGTTAGAGCGTAACTTGTAATTAAAAAATTATGTGGCGCTGGATGTGAAAAGAGACACAGTGCGGGGATATAAACGATAAGTGACACTACTTTTGTACCCACTCTATTTTTGGCAGATGTGGAATAGTCCCTCCGCCCCCATCGGTAAGTGCAGTTAAACCCTCTAAACGGCTGTGTGCAGTGGGCCAGAGGCAAATGTGTGCCTGACCATGCCGCGCTTCCACTAATCACTTAGTTTTTTCTCTCCTCCCAAAACTTAATCGTGGAAGCAGCCAATTCCATGCATCTTAAAACTCTTCCGAGGGGCAGTAACTCAATATCTTCCTGCACAGATTGATTGAATGTAGTTGGCATTCACATGTCAGAACATTATTCTTGGATTAAAGCATAGGCAGCTTGAAGAAATATGTCCACTGACTCTTAAAGATGTTGGATCAGGCATTTTGCAGTGGGCACTTTTTTGATTGTGGCATGATGTGTCTCATTCCAAATGCCTTTAAGTGCCACTACATACAGGAATATTTCTATGCCATCTTCGGCTGTGGTCGTATTTAAAAGTAAGTTGGGAGCCTTTATAGAGTAGAGCGATCTTTGGAGGGTTTAATTGTACTTGCAGATTATCAGTAAAAGGTGACCTCATCTGACGTTATTCTCAAGAACATCTTCCTGGCAGTTTTAAGAGAGGTTGAAGTGGAACATGTGTTTTGTGCCTGGAATGAGACAGCAAGCTAACCGCTTCTCTTTCGTGTTCAGACTTTGAGCGTAAGCAGCATAAGCCAATGCTATGTGCAGAGAACGTGTCGCCGAAACGCGAGGAAGGGAAGGAGCCAAAGACATTCAGGCCAAAATCCGAGGAAGCAAGACCCCTCCGAGTGAGACCTGTGATCTTTCCGGTGCCGAAACCTGAACCTCTCTCGCTGGTGAAGTTTATAGGGAACATCTACACCCTGAAATGCAGGTCAGTGTCCCCAGTCATGCAATGGAATGCCCCGTGGGAAATCGGAGCTGGCTGGTCCTGTATACATTTGTTTTTGGGATATGTGGTTGCGCGCGGGGTGGTGCTCGTGGGGTGGGGGGGGGGAGAGAGCCGGATGCACGCGCGTGGGGGGGGGTGCAGCTGGGTGCGTGCAAATGGAACAGATACTGACAGTAAAAACGCATTACTGCTGTACGTGGTTTTTACTCTCCAGTAGCATACATCGGAAATAAATCCCAATTCTGGTTTAATCAAACAATCCGATTGAAAAATGTTGAGATTTAAATGACAATACCGTTGTCACAGCCCTGCAATGAGACTTGCGCGATCATCTTTGCTTTGGTGAATCCTGGCTAGTAACACCGTGCCCATTATTGAAGTTTTTACTGTCTAACTTTGCTTTCCACCACCTGTTCTGCACAAACCAAGGTGTGCCAGTGATGCGGTAACTGGTGGGGCGGTTTAGCTCAGTTGGCTGGACGGCTGGTTTGCGATGCAGAGCGAGGGCAGCAACACCGGTTTAATCCCCCTACCGGCTGAGGTTATTTATGAAGGTGGCTCGCCTTCGCAGCCTTGCCCTTCGGTGCGATCAACCTTGGGTTAAACCATCACCGGTCAGCTCTCCCCCCTCAAAGGGTGAGGGACTGTGATGACTTTACTTTCGATTGGTGGGGGAAAACCGGGGAAGGCAGCTTTTTCTTTTAATAAAGCAAATAATTGAATTAATTAGATCAGCTTCTGATGCATCTTTGTTCCTGAGCAGATTTTGCGATGTGGAGTTCCACGGCCCCCTCTCCATCCAGGAAGACTGGGTGAGACACCTGCAGCGACACATCCTGGACATGAACTTCCCAAAGGCAGAGGCTGCCCGCGAAGAGATCTGCGTGTCCACTGAGACAGGGAAATAGGCTTAGTCCACTGCCCGTGTGGAAGCATGGGTACATTGGGGTACATCGTCCATTGCAGTCTCTCGTGAAGACATACTTGATTTATGTTCTAGTTTAGTGAAGTTTGGAAAGATTCTTCTTTGCCTTGAACGTTTAAACCTCTGTGTAGTAATGAAAGTATCTGCCTTACGTGGGTTTCCTTAGAGTAATTCTGCATTCGCCTCGTACATTTAGAATATTATAAAGAACAACTTAGCCCTGATTAATTTTATAAGTAGCACAGTGCACTTCAGGGGGAGTGGCACTGCATGGGGAGGGGTGCATGGCGTTGTAATTGGGCAGGTATGTAACCTGAAACAAAGGCGTGGTTTGATTGCGATCCACTCCCAGGCCACGGATCCATGCATCAATCCATGCCTTGGGAGACGAGGGGAAAAGGAAAACGAGGGCAAAAGATTTTTAAATTCCTTTTCCCCCGTTGTGCCACTGTTTTTCACCAATACTTTACTGTAGTGAGTGAGGCTGTTAAGTGTTTCCCCTCATCGTCGGTATCACGGATAGCGGGGGGAAGAGCAAAGGGACCACCTGCAGGTTGCTGCAGGTATTGCATTGAGGCAGAACTTTGTGACTGGGAGCAGGAGGTGTGGACATGGCGCACTTCTATGTACCGTGAAACTGTGGGGGTTGCAGATCTTACTGGTCTCGCAATGGGCTGCATTTTACCCAAACCTGCAGGGTCGTGGCAGAGCTGTGCAAAGACCGGTGTGGTATTTGGATGATGTGCACTGACCTTTGCTGATAAGGTGGTCACTTTGCATGTTGGCAGCCTGTGGAGGATGGGGGGGGGGGGGGGGGGGGGGGGCAGTTACAACACAACCAAAAGCAGGAAATCCCGAGCAGGTGCACCAGCCCCTAAAGGATTACATGTCAGACGGAGCCCTCCCGGCTGGTTCGTCAGCCTGACGTATCGATTTCGACGCTGTCTCGAGGGAGAGTAGCTCAAAACCACACTAAATCTTTTTTAAATTTCCCAGCTTAGCAGGAACGTAGTCCTGGCTGGATGGGTCAGAGAGCTGCTGCTTCATGTTCTGAGTCCTTCAGGTTTCTATTTGCAGCAGCACTGCAGTTGACACCAACTCCTCAGTGCTCCTGCCCCCGCGGACAAGTGTAGGTTGAGCCGTGCCCTTCGGTGGCATAGCTGCCAGTGGCCGCGTAGCTCGGGGGACAGATGTGACAGTCGTGGGTCTGAAGGGCCGGTTTATTCCTCTGACTCCCAAGAACGAAATTTGCGATTCTTTTCAGTAACGTTTAAAATTGGTCCCAACAGGTTGAATTCAGTTGCTCTTTTAAAATTTAGCGGAGCACCTGTTTGTTTTTAGAAATGCTTAGGTCACAAAGTGGCAGTACATTTCATAAAAATGTGAGTGTATGTTATAGTCGAACTGTAAAGATGCTTTTTATTTCTCCCTCTCATCTGCTCGTCTGTACTAGATGATTTTTTTTATTTAGTGGGTTTTAGAATCTTTAATCATGTTCCCTTTTACACCCGACAACCTCTGGGCATCTTGTGGTCTGACCAGCTGTGGGTTGAAGCAAGCGGTCGGTGGAAGATGCCGCTTCGGGCATTTGAGCCTCGGGTGGCTGTGCAGCCCCTGCTGGTTTGGCACGGGGCGGAAGCCGCATTCTCCCCACTGCTGCAGTTCAAACCGTCAGGGCTACTTGTCCGTCTCTGTAAATGGCAATGCTTTCAAGTGTCCTTCCTGCTGCTGCGCCAGCCACTGGGTCTCTGCAAACCAGATAATGTAGCTGTGAAGAGCAAGGGGAAGGGCGTCTCTCAAGGCTGCTCACTAGGAAGACGCTCGTCGAACTCAAATTCTTCTCCTTTTTTTTCCCCCCCTCCGTTCCCCACCCAAAAATTAAATCTCGTCTATCTGACGACCGCCTCGTTCGGTTTGTAAGCAGGGCACAATAGGCCATTTGTTTTTATTGAAACTGTTCGATTTCAAACTTATTGTTTGTGGTCACTTTCTATTTTCAGTGTTGTGTAATGTGGGTCTGTGCATCTAATGCAATCAGGCACCCTGTGACCAAAAAAAAAAATCTTGTTACCTGTTTGTTCCTGTGACTATGTATTGTTGTAACATGGAGTGTAATGAAAAATACCTTCATAACCAAAGGTGCTAAGAGATTGGTTGTTAGGTATCCCAGAATAAGATTTGTTTTTGTGAGAATGGACTGCTGTGTCAACACATGTACAAAAGCTCCTTTACTGAACTGGTGAAAATTCAGACTTTGTGTCCATTTAAATCCACTTTCCGCCTTCATTGGTGTAGATATAGTTTTAATTTTCTTCTTGGTGTCTTGGCTCGAGGAAAGATCGCATTGCGTTATAGCTGGTTTAGCTCACTCGGCTAAATCGCTGGCTTTTAAAGCAGGCCAGCAGCACGGTTCGATTCCCGTACCGGCCTCCCCGGACAGGCGCCAGAATGTGGCGACTAGGGGCTTTTCACAGTAACTTCATTGAAGCCTACTCGTGACAATAAGCGATTTTCATTTCATTTCATTTTCATAATGACGTTGTGTGATGCTGTTAATTCATCGCCTGAAATCACTGCCGAACCCTCTGTCACTGTCTGTGTTTCTGCCTTTTAGGTGCTCCCTCCACATATTCAGCACTTGCCCAGAGAGACATAGCCCATCATTCTAGAACTGGGAGCTCCGATTAAATCCGATTGACATGGTGTAGAAAGATTTAAACATGCCCTCCATTAAGTTTATGGGATCCGAATGAATGCCCTGAAAACCGTGTCTGAACGAGCCCTGGAATTTTAGTTGCTGCTTCTTACAGGAAAACAACTCCCTCTCTTCCCCCCCCCCCCCCCCCCCCCCCCCCCCCCCTAATCCCGAGTGAGTGGGTGTGATCGTGTCTTTGGGGAGCATGCGTTACATAGTGGGATACAGTTCTTAACAGGATTAGATTTTGGTTGCACTCCCTAGTATTGAAAATCCAGATTAAAGTGAGTCTCTGAAATGCAGAGCCACTGTGTTACTGGCCATGGAAAAGGTGTGGAGGGCAGTAAACTGGATTCTGGAAACAGCAAAATGCACCTCCAAGAGTTGGTGGCACCTCTGAGCGCAGTGAGCTGTTGCCGGCAGCGACAAATGGTCGCTAAGGCTCTTTGTCCAGCTGGTCGTCGTGGCTCTGGTCACAATGAGGCGATGCGCACAGTTATAGTTCAGCAGTAGAGAAAAGGTGGTCATTAAATAGCGCTACAAATCTTTGGATATTGCTATGGAAACCCTTCCATCCGTTGACCAGTGGCCACTTAATTGTTTTGCTATTTGTAGATGCAAAATACACACCCAGGGTCGAGTAGCTTTATGGGAGCAAGAACACACTTGGCAGGGGAATGGAAAGGAAAGGCGTTGCTACTCCAGTTCCAGTTAATACAATGAAGAGTTTGCCCTCCAAACAGTCTGAGTATCAGCAACCCACTGGGTCATTCATTTGGCAGTTTAAGATATACTGGGAGCCTCTTGCATCCTAATCCATGAATGTACATGATTGTACAGGATTCAGTTAAGTGTCCCCCCCCCCCTCCCCCCCCCGCCTCCCCCCGTGCTATGTAGTGACTGGACTGATCACCACCCTCAGTGGGGCTTTAAGTTGTATAACATGTCTTTTTGTTTAACTTCCAACACCCCTCCTACATTTCCTCTGAGTAAACACATAGGAGATAGATTGAAGATTTAAGCAGTGACATTGTGTTTCATTGAACCATGCAGAGCAGAAGGAGGCCATTCTAACCTTCATGCCTATCCCAGTTCTTTTGAAAGAGCTCTCCAATTAGTCCCACTCCCTTTGCCCTTAACCCTGCCAGTTTTCCGACCATCCGGTATTTATCTGATTCTCTTTTGGAAGTTGCCATTAAGCTGTCAGCGGTCAGTCAGTCAGAATGCTTTAGGAAATGACAAGTTAGTTCCTCCCAAACTTTAAAGGAATCTTCAGGGTAGTTGGCGTTGACTGTTAATGTTGATGTTGAGGGTTTTGAAGCATTCACGCAGGTCATAACTTAACCCTGTGACTGAGCTGGCAGGGCTCCGACTCGAATCTGTGATGAAGAAAGCATTACCTTACAACCAGCTTAGAAAGCGATCGTTCCTGGTCGTTTTTCTAAGAGTCTGAGAGGAATTTTAAAAGAATATTTTGGGAATCTGAATACTGTGTACAGTTTCTTAGAGCTGGATGGTACCTCTCGTAGTGGTTGATGTGCTTGTATTTTGCTGCAAGTTTCTTATTGTTTTATTGATGCAGTGGGAACTTTTTAAAATGCTAACTATTCCTTGTACTATAATCTGATGTTCTCGCATGTATTGTGAAATATTATTGATTCTCATCCGTGTTTGTATTTTAATCTAATCTTTTTTTTTAATACAAGCGTTACCACAATACCAATGGGATTTGCATTTTATGTAGCTTTCAATTTCTGTGTGCTCGTAGCAAGATGTTTGAGCGGCGAATGTCCATATACTGCTCTGCAACTGTTTCTGGATGCTCTCTCCGGTGCTGCCATTACACCATCTGCTGGCAGAAACCTGACACTGCATGTTCTCTGCCTGAACAGGGAGAGAGTTTTGGGGGGGGGGGGGGGGGTTTAAAAGCTCTTATGAACAACTGGAGACAGTTTGGATTTGTCCATTTCACCCCTCAATTGTAACAAGCAGACGTAGGGGTTGGTTTATAAGTCATGGTAAGTGTGTGGTGTTGCATGGTGGGGTGCAAGATTGCATTGCAGGCAACTTGGGGTCCAGTGGGTTATCCCAAAGATGTCACACTCGCAACAGTTACTTTGCTGCCCACAATAGGCTGGCTAACAAGCAGTTGGTCATTTCTTGTCTTAGCTAAAAGTTACCGGAATTGCGACCTGACAGGTGACATGTAAATTATGTTCAGGCATGGGGATTGAAGCGATAATCTAGAGGTCAACATGAACCTTTTTGATAAAAGTGAGTCGAGTGGCAACATGGAATACCTGTTGATTTATTTTAATCACATGGATTAAACAGCAGATTGAACACCTGCGTTTTATTCAGCAAGGGAGGTTTTACGATGTTTTTTGAAGGAGAGATGGATTTATGGAGGACATTCCAGAGCATGTGGTCACTGAAGGCATGGCCACCAATGGTGGAGCAATAAATGTATCCTGGAGTTAATCAAGAATTATTTAGTGCTAGGGCAGCACGGTGGTTAGCACAGCAGCCTCATGGCGCTGAGGTCCCAGGTTCACTGCATGTGGAGTTTGAACATTCTCCCCGTGTTTGCGTGGGTTTCGCCCCCATAACCCAAAGATGTGCAGGGTAGGTGGATTGGCCACGCTAAATTGCCCCTTAATTGGAAAAAATGAATTGGATACTGTTGTCCTCTCTAACCTTCTAAACCACTGCTTTCAGGAGAGCTGTGAAATAATTATTTAGTGCTCAGTCGATGTGACTCCATACTTGTAGATTTTCCATTTTAAATGTGCCAACCATTTATCATTTCTGAAAAACAAGCTGTGCATGTGCCACCAGAACCTGGGGTGCTACGCCAACAATTCTGATCGAGGCCCAAGAACATCCTGTCAGTGAATTCCCAATAAGGGACAAGACAGTAAATTTTTTTAAAATTATAAATTGAGTACCCAATTAATTTTTTCCAATTAAGGGGCAATTTAGCGTGGCCAATCCACCTGCCCTGCATATCTTTGGGTCGTGGGGGGCGAAACCCACACAAACACAGGGAGAATGTGCACAACTCCACACGGAGAGTGTCCCAGAGCCAGGATCGAACCTGAGACCTCAGTGCTGTGAGGCAGCAGAGCTAACCACTGCACCACTGTGCTGCCCTCAAGACAATAAATATAACAATTCCACAGGCGGGGTTTATGGTAACTTGCATGCCAGGCAGATCATAAGGACATCTCTCGCCTAGCTTTTCAGCTTTCTCTGAATGGTTCATTGGGAAAAATGCCTGGTTGGCTTCCTGCAGGCCAGAAGTAGGTTTAATTCCCAGTCTCAGCTGAACAAACTATTGTCGGGTCCCTGCTCATGATCGCTGAAAAATAAGCTTGTGGGTGTTGGCTGGGGCCAAAATTTTCCTCGGCGCTGCCAGTGACCAGCTGAAATCCTTGGTCTAGCTTTAAACATTGCATGAGGTGTGGGACAAAATGGAGGGGCTTGCAAAACCCAATGCAACAAAACTGAGCACATTCAGTATGGTTGGGAAACTGGATGGAGGAGACATTTTGTCCCAAGTGCATGTAGAAAAGCCCCTCCCAGTTGAAATATTTCCCCTGCTGTCACGATCAGTTGTAGCAGTGGGCGATTGTGGGTAGAATCTGTACTCGTAATTCAGTGGGGAGTGCTCTTGCTGCCTTCCCTGGCCTTTCCCACACATACCAAGTTACATGAATGGCGTTAATCACTTCCTCGCCAAGATCCAGTGATCTGATTAATTAATATTCTTGAGAGCATCACCTGAAACTCACTCCTGTTAGCGCAGGGAGTAGAGACCAACCCGATAGCCCACCACCTGGAACGTTCAAAATGAATCTCTGAAGTGAATGATCCTGTGAGATATCCAAGATCTTTGGGAAGTCTGGACAGATTGCGGTGAATCTTTGAAGTTAAAAACGGCCTTTAACTTAATTCAGCCCCAATTTCCAGTTTTGTAATTTACCGATAATTTCATAAGTTGGTAGGGCCGCCTAAGTGAAGTGGAACAGATGGTGAGAGGCTCAGCTTGGAGATCTCTACATGTTTTGCAACTGAAGTTTACGAAGGAGTTATTTTTCACTAAGTTCTGAAACCCTATCACAAATAACCCGGATGGTGCTTCATTGACCGTTGACCTTCTAACTCACCTGCCCTTTCTAATTATAGATACAGACTAGTCTACTGTGTTTCCAGCTGCTCCCATTTTTTTTGTGGTTGCCGTTCAAAGCTTTCCTGGAGATGCGTGATGCCCAGTCCATTCTATTAGGCCCTTAATATTATTTTTTAAAAGTTGTCAAATCTGCTTTTGCCTAGATGTGTTTTGTAGGTTAAAAGTCACTTTTACACTTGCGATTCTAATTCATGGTCTTAAAATTAAGTGTTCCACTGATATCAGCTATATCTGGATGCCAAGGACTATATATAAGCAATAGTGCCCAGTATAGTACAACGGTCTTGTTCTGTTAGTTGCTATTTTGTAAATGTTTTGTAACCCGTGGCTTATCAATAGTATGTAAAAACAGTTTGTGATAGATATATCCCATCAAAGGGGGAGGGGGTAGTAATTGAGCCTCAAGCTAGAGGGCAAGAGTCACAAACTAGACAAAATGCCAGTGTAAATGAAGGAGCTGTGGCAAGGAAACTAGGTCCACAACCCCACTGTCAAGACAGAGAATCCTCCAAGTGGTACATTCTGTACAGGCAGCTGAGGTTTTTGCCTCTAATCATGTGGTAGTTCAAGTGTAAGCAGTCAAGAAGCACATAGGATTTACTGTCCCTTGCTTTGTTGTGGTGTTATGCTTATAGGTAAGCTCTATATATTTTTCTTGACCCCCTAGGAGGTACAGAAGCTTATTTCAGTTGCTTACAGGTTAAACTTTTTTGTTCTTCAGCAGTGTTATGTAGCTAGGACTTGGCATTACTTCAACTCCGTGTCTTCATTCAGTATTACCCTCCCCAGTAGGGTGTTCTCTTATACAACTGGATGGCGTACTGAATGATTTTCTCCGACTATATAAACATTTTCCAACCAGAGACATTTTAACCCCAATTAACTGGCTTCTCCCCTCCTTTGATGTTGGCAATCTAATTTGAGGAGACAAAGAATTAAGCGACTGTTTTAAAGCAGTTCGATACCCAAAACCAATGTCTAACAGCCGTGATGAAATTTTGGGTTGAAGTTTTAACATTAAGCTTCAAGTTTTAATGACAACTGTTTGACTGCTGCTTCCTGAGCTGTGCAGGTTCTGTTGCTGGGGTCAATGGAACACTTTTATAATTTTTTTTAGGAATATGTATACTTGATTGTGCACAGCCATAAAGGGCTGTATTTACTGATATTTGTACCTGGGAGTGGTTTATAAATTTAGTACTGAAAGCTTCCAAGAAACACATTTGTGAATACGCCCATTTTGACCCTGCTTTCCACACAAACATTCATTTGTTTTGTTCTTAAAAACTGTTGAGGTTTAAACATACCAAACAGGAAGCTGGTGCCTCAGAGCTACAAAACTGTTACTGCTGTACATGTTACTGAAGGTTGTGTATCCATTTACCCTAAATAAATGAAGCTGAAATATAAATTGTTTCTGTACAGTAGAATCTGTTCAGGCTGGTGATTTATGTTGGCATTGTTCCTGTAGCGGATTGATTACCCTATGCACAGTTGGAAATGTGGATGTAACCAATCTTTTTTTTCACTTGCCAGATAGAGAACAGTTCTCTTTGCAATATCCCCCTCTTCATCACTACAGCATGTTTTTGAGCCACTACTTCCAAATACTGGAAAGACCAACACCAATCAATTTCTCCCCATTACAGTGCAAAACCTGTGGAACTTTGGTCCACTGCATGACCAGCTGACTTTGATTCTTGCGATTACTGCATTACCCTCCATTGTCACATGCTGTTTAAATCTGAAGCCCATTTCTTGAAACAGTAGAGCATCTTGGGGCACCTACAGCCATTTCGGATGAAACTGCAACACAACAAGTGAACACTAATCTACTGGCACGTTAAATTATTTGAAACAAATCTCAATAGGAATTAGGAGCAGAGGTACCTTCTGCTCCACCATTCAATCTGATCATGGCTGATCTTAGTCTCAAATCCATCTCCCTGCCTGTTCCCCATATTCCTTGAAACCATTTAACGACTCAGATTCCACCGGGATGTGGGGCAGCGAATTCCAATAATTCACCATCCTCTGAGAAGTTCCTCAAAGTTAAATCTACTACATCTCTGACCTTGTGTTCAAGATGCACAAGGGGAAACATTTGATCGATTTTCATCACTCCCATAGTATTTTATACTCCTATCAGATCCCCTCATTCTTCTAGACTCGAGAGTATAGCCAAACTGTTTAATCCCTCCTCTGTCAACCCTTTCATCCCGTGAACCTCCACATCCTTCCTCAAATAAGGTGGACAATACTCCAGATGTGGTCTCACCAAAACCCTATATAACTGCAATAACATCTCTCTACCATGATGTGAAGATATAAATGTTTCTGGAACATACCTCTCCATTCACCTGAGGAAGGAGCAGTGCTCCGAAAGCTCGTGTTTGAAACAAACCTGTTGGACTTGCCTGGTGTTGTAAGACTTCTACCTCTACCATACTCCAGTCCTTTTGAAAGTGCTAATAAGTGCTAAAATTCAATTTGCCTTTTTTAATTACATGTACCTGCTGACTGACGTTGCGATTCGTGAACAAAGACTCCCAGATCCCTCTGCCCAAGTATGGCACTCTTCTCTCAATCGAAATTTGAAATTCTAGCATGCGGTGATCACTCCTGTGTTACATAATATGAAATCTAAAATAGCCTGCTCCCTCCAGAACATATTGCTCCAAGAAACAATCCCTCACACTACAAAATCTTCCTCAAGGGTACCCTTGTCAATATCGATTTCAAATCACATGCCCTTCTCACAACCCTCATTTCTTGGTTTATATGAAGCCCCACATGGAACTATTGCTTGGGGGCCTGTAAATTACTGCTACCCAAGGAATTTTCTTACCCACTTTTTTTTTTTTTACTTCCACCCAGATCGATTCAACATTTTGGCCCTTAGTGTGAATATCATTTCTGAATACAGCCTTGATGTCATCTTTATCCAATAAAGCAACTCCACCTCCTGTTAGACATTCAACTCCCTGTCCTCATTTCCGTCAGCTCAGTGACGTCAAATACTGTGTGCATTTAGGTACAACATTTGAATGGCCTACTGCTTTGTCTTTCTTGTGCGCTACACTTTTTCCACACTGACCTCATCTCCAACTTTCACTACTTGTAATTTTACCATTAGCTGGACAGTGTGGAACTTGGAAGAACCACGACATCAAGGATTGCATTTTAAATTTTAATTAACACCGCTACAAACTGATTTACAGTTGTGTATAAAATTGAAAACAATGAGGTCAAGTCCAAGTACATTGCATTTAAATAGCCTAAATAAGGTTGCTGCCGCATAGAAAAGCAAGGTGGAATAAACCCAGGGTGGGGAGAAAAAAAGGTTTGAAAAATGCAACTACTTCCTGCAGCTTGTACAATATCACACTGCATTCCCACTGAGCCACGCCATACTCATTTCCAACTCAATGTTACCCAATACTGAGGTAACCCAGCCCTTTCAGATCACATGCCAGTTGATCTGCATTTGGTTTGAAAACAGTGGAGGTGCAAATGTGAAGTCCGGCTGATGAGACTAGCCAATTTTTTTTAAAAAAGGAGTTCACCATTTATATTAAAAAGTAATTTGAATCCTCGAGGCAGTCTACACCCTGCAGGAATGCAGTACTAGTGTTCCAAATTATTCTAGATGATTTTCACAATAGCTGCTTTACCACAGAGTGCTAGTCTAGCATTTGCAGTTACAAAAATCCAAGATTTTAAAACAAAGCAACATGCTCAAGCACTGTTCACTATCATCTTCATGCAAGAGAGCTAATTAATACAACAAAAAAATCCTAGTCATCCCCCTGCTGCATATTTACACCTCATCTGTACACAAACCAAATTAGAGATTTTTTTAAACCAGTAGTTTAGCTTTACAACTGGAAGAAATCTGGGTTGCGTAGCTTGGAGTCAAGATAGCCAGACCAGAGGAGTTAAAGATCACTTAAACTTCGATTACTGCAAACAAACTTCATGCCAGTCCTTAAAGTTAATAGGATCAATTGAACATCACATTAATCACATTACAGGAACCAAGTTTATTAAAAAAAAAATTCACATCAGATGTAAGAGGAAACTGGACTTGGTATTAGCCATATCAGATGAAACTGTAATACACCAAGTGAACACAAATCTACTGGCAAGTTAAAAACAATGAAATTCTTAAACTAGTATAAACCTCAATACCTGGTATGGGATAGAATTATACATCTGCATGTCTGCAGAAAAGTTATACTAAAATTTACTCCAACTGTTCTTCATCTCCCTTCAGCATCTCTTCTTCCTCTTCTGCTGTCAATTCCTTGTCCTCAGCTGCAACATCTGCCTCCCCAGCCCCTTCCTCTGCAGTCCCTTCTGCCTCCCCCTCAACCTCTATCCCTTCTACAGCCTCTTCGTCCCCCATACCCTCTTCCTCCGCCTCCCCAGTTTCCTCCTCTGCATTTTCTTCAGAGGGATTGGCCATCTCTTCCTTCATTCCATCAGTGATGCTGCTGTCCCCTGCATCTTCACCCTCTCCTTTGTTCTCAACGTTGATGGAGCTATCCTTCAGACCATCACCTTCAGCAGTCTCATCAGCAGCATCCTCTTCATCTTTGTCTGGATCATCAGTGAATGGATTCTCACCCTGACCAAAAAGAAAAGCAGCAGCTTTTAATAGAATTCCTGGAACAAATGACTAGTATTAATCCTAACAGGCATGTGGTCAGATAGCCAAGTTTTCCTTTCCAGACAACTTTTTGTTAATATTGAAAATGAAAATCGCTTATTGTCACGAGTAGGCTTCAATGAAGTTACTGTGAAAAGCCCCTAGTCGCCACTTTCCAGCGCCTGTCCGGGGAGGCTGGTACGGGAATCGAACCGTGCTGCTGGCCTGCTTTAAAAGCCAGTGATTTAGCCTGGTGAGCTCAACCAGCCCCTGTATTGTAGCCCCATTGTATTACATTACAATGGTCATGTGCCTCTCTCCACACACGTGACTCTGGGCCAGGATTGAACCCAGGTCCTAGGTGGCGTGAGGCAGCAGTGCTAACCAGTGTGCCACCCCCAGACCAGCAATTTAATGCTACCGTCTCTCAAATCATCCCTTATATTTCTGCAACGCATAAGGAATAGAATTCACTCATTCAACAGCTTCATGGCCATTTCTACTTCATGGGCAAAGTGCTAGTCAAAGCATTGAGGCAACCCAGCAAGTTCCTTACTCTGCCCTAACATGGTTTTGTTTTTAAAAAGGTTAAATAAAAATCAGACCTTAAATGTGCATCATGATTTTACTGACGTCCAATAGTGATACAAAGAGTTTTAATGGCAATCAGTAAAAATACCCAATTGGTACTAATTTTTTTTAAATCATTTGTTAGCACTGCTGCCTCAGTGCCAGGAGGAGATTGCACGTTCTCCCCGGGTGCTCCAGTTTCCTCCCACAGTCCAAAGATGTGCTGGTTAGGTAGATTACCCGTGCTAAATTGCCCCATAGTGCCTAATAGTTAGATGAGGGTAGGGGAGTGGGTCTAGGCAGGGTGCTCTTTCAGAGGGTTGGTGCAGGCTTGGTGGGCCAAATGGTCTCCTCCTGCACTGTAGATTCTATAATAGAGACAATGCCCCATATCATCATGGCTGCACATGACACCATGTAGTTTACATTCAGAATTGAAGAATAATGGAGCTACTAATCTGCAAGCCAGAGTTAACAGCACGAGTTCTTCCAAGTTTCAAACCCAGAAAACCAATCAATACCCAATTTTTCATGGCAGTTGGTTGCTAAATAGAACAACCAACAAGATATTCCAGTTACCTTCTTGTACTTCTCCAACATTGCTGCAATGTTGCGGTTATTCAGGACACTCCTCGCAACAACAAGACTGCCCTTCTTGGCTTTCTCCAACATCATCTATTATGGAAGAGAGATGGTCAAGAACAATCGAAGAATAAAGCTGGTTGGCACTTGCTCAAATAATAATTTGCAGTATGTCAACTGTACCCAATTACAAAATTCAAAATAAAGCTTGGCTGATTAAGAATTTAATTCCAGCATTCATACTTACAAATTAGTCAGGTTAGAATAAAAAACACAGATCTATTGAATTCACATTTTAGGACAGGCTAACATCCTACTCTGGTGTCACACTCACAGCTCATGTGCCATCCTTTTGCTCATATTTGGGACTTAATTGGCTGGTGTACATTTCTGAAGTCAACTTAATAGACTAACATAATATAGACTAATATAATCTAGTATAGACAAATGAAACTGGGACTAGTTTCTCTCAATAGTAGAACCCCAAAGCCATGAAAACACAGGTGGTTCACCGAAAGGACATGCCGATGCTGTGGAGTACGTCCAGAGGGATCCTTTAAATGTAGTTGTACATGTTAAATTGCAAAGTAGTTTCACTTAAGACTCAAATAGGGAAGATAAACTTCATAGCCAGATAAATTTATTTTCCCCATGCACTTCGTGCCAGTGCAACAGTGCTAGACAACCCTGCAGAGATATCACATGAAGCAGAATTGAATACTAATCCCAAGAAAAAAGATATATTACAAAACAACCTGAAACAGTTGACCGTGTTCTACACAAAGCTAACCCATACTTCACAGAACTCTCCAAAAGGAAATCAATTAAAATCCCTGTGGCTCACTTCCAAACAGCCATTATTTCCATTGGCTAACGCACAGCCATTTCAGCCCACCATCCCCTGAGGGGAAAAAAACTCTGCTTCCAATCACTTCAGCTCAAGGGAGGTGCAATCGAGTGATGCCAAATTTTGCTCTCATCCTGCTTGATACGGAATGCACAGCATAGAAAATCAACCCAAGTGACCCTTGAATGTGTCAACTTTCATGCTCCCCAATATCAAGTGCCCTTTGTCGGGGCATTTGTGTCATAAGCAAACTCAATTCTTTTTACACAAAGTTGACAGACTGAAGGGGAGGGAAGAGAGAATAACCTTGCACTGGCTGGTAACATTATTCTTGCTGCCACTCAAGCTGGAATTGACTGACAGACCAGGAATTAACCTCTGGACTCAGAGGGTAGCTGAGTTTAAGGAATCCATATGGGAAGGTGGTGAAAACAATAGGAAAAAAATGGGCATTTAAGGTTATTTTTTAAAAGCAACCCAAAGTTAGGAAACTAGATAATCTGCTGCCTATAACTAAATTTCTCTTCTTTTAACAACACTTACCCTGCGGTTCCAGCCATGAGCAGGTGATTTCAGATGTCGCATAAGGACAGCATTCTGAATGGGTATAAACAGATCACAGGCCACACAGTGCGCCGCCTCCACTTTCTTCATGAAATGTTCCAGCCCAACATCTACAAAACAATTAGTGAATTAGATATAGCAAGGAAAAAAGACAGTAGCACAAATTCAAATGAAAGTGTGAGGGGTTGGGACTGGAAAATTACAACAATGAAATTGGTTTAGGAATCACAGCATTCTTATAATAAAACCTATCATTAGCAGGAATTACCTGTACCAGTCTGGTCACAACACATGAGAAGCAGTTAGCCTTTTGAATAGGAATGTAGACAATTGCATTTTTTATTAATACTTTCCAGGTGTGGTAGAAACTGATGTTGGGTATTCGATCTCAATATTCACCGGCACATTGTACCTAACAAGTCTTTTTTGTTAGTAAAATGAAAAGCCAAGTGTGCACGTTTCTCTACCGCTGTGCACTATTTCCTGAATCACAGCCCACTAATACGGTGCTACAATTTTATGCAACATGGGTAAATATTCCAGTGGGCAACACTGGATCCCGGCCCCGGATCACTGTCCGTATGGAGTTTGCACATTCTCCCCGTGTCTGCGTGGGTTTCAACCCCAAATATGTGCAGGTTAGGTGGATTGGCCACACTAAATTGCCCCTTCATTGGAAAAAAAAAAGAATTGGGTACTTAAATTTTTTTTACAAGTGGTTCACACCCTGTTCTAATGTGGTCATATTTCCCCCCCCTAGAACTGCAATGATATGACTGCATTTCAAATCTGCGGTCCACTGTTTCCTTCCCTTAGCAGCAAGAGTACATTTTGTTGTCTGTGAAAGGAGACCCGGAGGCCAAGAAAAGTCTTGTTGGGTGAGTATCTGATGCTGGGTAAACAACAGTCAAGTTGGAAGTCTGAACATTGACTGAGCAGGCCAACCCATTTATAGGAAGAAGCGTGCATAATTTATACTGGATGATTTACACCAAGTCCTACACACCTTGCAACAAGTCTTGCTGCTGCATCAGCTGCTTTCTCAGGATCGTCTTGTCTCCAATTTGCTCCCGACGCTTCTGAGTTTTCTGAATCTTGTTTAGGATATATTCCTGAAGGAGATTCAAACAATATGCATGGTTCAAAAGGATTGTGGTTTACAACACGCATTGTCTCTAGTATGCAAAGATCTGTTGCCTCTCCATCCATACAGAAACCAATTTTTAAAAAAAAGATTAAGCCAAAAGGTGAAGGAACCACATAGATACATACATGCAAAAAGTCAGCAGTCTGCTTGTCAAGTCTGGTTGCAATGAACTTGAAAGTTTCTTTGTGGAACTTGCTGTCCACATGAGAAGAAATGTCCTCATCTTCAAAGGTTCGGAACTTACAAACTGAGCAGGCATACATTATCCTGCAACACAAAAGAACGTGGTATATAAAAGGTGAAACTGCAGAGTTTGAACAATGTAACACTAGAAGAACCCATTCACACCACTATGACCATGTACCTTTCTGCAAGACGGTCACGATTTTTCTTTGGTTTGTTTGCCTTCTTCTTTTCTTGCATCGTAGGAACTAATTAAAACAAAATCACCATTCCAGCACACGTTAGGTAGTAATTATCTGCATTTACCTCCCCCTTACAACACTATACAGTAGTTTAATCAGCCAAACACTGATTTCATATCTTTAACATCTATCACCCACAATCTAATATATTGCCCCTTTGTAAAATTACACAATCCCTGTCCTTACATTGTCAGTGCCAGAAAGATCAACTGAGATACACCATTCTTCAGGAGTCTAATGCAATCTAAATAAACTAAACGCTGAACAACCATTAAACAATATGCAGGAGAGTTGATGAACACTGAACAAACTCTTAAAATCCAGATCAATTTGCGGTCTCCCCATTCTCTTAAAATATAAGTTTAGAGTACCCAATTCATTTTTTCCAATTAAGGGGCAATTTAGCATCTTCAATCCAGCTACCTTGCACATCTTTGTGTTGTGGGGGTGAGACCCACGCAAACACAGGGAGAACGTGCAAACTCCACACGGACAGTGACCCAGAGCCGGGATCGAACCTGGGACCTCGGCACAGTGAGGCTACAGTGCTACCACTGCGCCACCGTGCTGCCCGTCTCCCAATTCTCACCCCATAACCAATGATGTGCAGGTTAGGTGGATTGGCCACTCTAAATTGCCCCTTAATTAGAAAAAAGAATTGGATCTGATTTTTTTTAAAATCCAGATAAATGTTTCCACCTCTGCTACCTCAAGGAGGCCCACACTACATTTAAAATAGTGAAACAAGAAAGTGCTCAGTTTACTCAGCTAATGTTAATAAGTTGTTTGTGGGGCAGCACGGCGGCGCTGTGGGTTAGCCCTGTTGCCTCACGGCACCGAGGTGCCAGTTCAAGCCCGGCTCTGGGTCACTGTCTGTGTGGAGTTTGCACATTCTCCCAGTGTCTGCGTGGGCTTCATCCCCACAACCCAAAGATGTGCAGGCTAGGTGGATTGGCCACGTTAAATTGCCCCTTAATTGGAAAAATTGAATTGGGTATTCTAAATGTATTTATTTTTTTGAAATAAGTTGTTTGTGCACCTGGTCGTTCTCCCCCAGATGGCCTACCACTGGCAGCCTGGCTTTCAGCCATTTTAGGTCCAGGCTTTAAAATTTCCCTTCCTAAGTCCTCCACTTCTGACTAAGAGTTTGATTCGTACCTTCCATCCATAGAGCACTTTATTGGGGATCTTTCGACCTTGAGGGCACGCCATAAAATCAATTTAACACTATTTGGGCTTTGGTTTTTGCCAGTGCATTTCTTCCTTGTAACTTACTGGTATTGCTAATTCATGCTCTTACTGAAATTATTTTATTGACTTTATTTTAAATAGTCAGACTATTTGTAACATTTCAACTGAACTGGTAAAGGATCAGTAATTTGTGCAAAATTATTTTTACCCTTTGATTCAGAATTGAATTTGCAACTACTGCTAGGTAGAAATTGACTAATATTTACAAAATATGGTAGGCTCTTCAAACAGCAACTTGCTGACAATTTCTCAAGAGGCAAAAAGTGAAGATACATCGACAAGCGAAGGAAGAGAAGACAGATCGGCAGAAAAATATTCAACAGGATAGAAACTTCAGCTGTGCTCGATGCGAGGCACATGGAGGGAATTTCACAAAATAAAATCGGATCTTACAGCGCTTTGGCTTCTTCTCCCCGGCCTCTTTTCCCTCACCAGCCTAGGGGAGAAAGAAAAACACAGCTGAGCATTATTCTTAAAACTAGATACCTCTCCCATTTGGGCAGCAGGATAATCATGAAGAATAAATACCATTACTGGAAATACCGTACAAACATATGCCCATACCAGTCAGGTAATGGCCAACGGCTCCAGGTTGTGATGCATCCCAATAGAGACAGTCCTCATCAGCTAATAGTACTGATTGCTGTAGTAATAGCTCTTTTTTAAAAATAAATTTAGAGTACCAATAATTTTTTTCCCGCCAATTAAGGGGCACTTTAGCGTGGCCAATCCACCCAGCCTGCACATCTTTGAATTGAGGATGAAACCCATGCAGACACAGGGAGAATGTGCAAACTCCAAACGGACAATGACCCAGGGACGGGATTCGAACCCAGGTCCTCAGCACCGCAGTTCCAGTGCTAACCTCTGTGCCATGTCTCGCCCGTAATAGCTCATCTTTAGATAGTTAATTTTTTTTAAAAACAGGTTTGAACTGAACAAAGCATTAGATACCTTGTACAAGTTGTTTCAGCAACTAAGGCTTTTTCTATCAAAGCACATTTTAAAAATTTTTTAGAGTACCCAATTATTTTTTCCAATTAAGGGGCAATCGAGTGTGGCCAATCCACCTACCCTGCACATTTTTGGGTTGTGGGGGCGAAACCCACACAAACACGGAGAATATGCAAACTCCACACGGACAGTGACCCAGAGCCGGGATTGAACCTGGGACCTCAGCGCAGTGAGGCAGCTGTGCTAACCACTAGGCCACCGTGCTGCCCCAAAGCACATTTGATGTAACAATTATTTACTAAACTTCCAATTCCAGAAAGCAAATTTACCCAACAAAAAAGAACAAATGACGATGATATAATGACCAACTGTGCTCATTCTTTTTTAAACTGCATGTATTAAATTAACATCTCCTGTGTACATAGTAAATTCTCAAGAAATTCAGAACTTGCTTCCAGAGACTGGGAGCAACCCAAGCAAAAACACTTCTCAATACCAGTCCTAGTTTTACATTTGAAGCTTTCCAGTAGTTTCCTGCAGGCTTTACAGGAGTGCAGAGCCTTGACTGATCAAGACTTTAACTGGGCACCTCAAGAGAAAAGTTCAAGAGGCAGCAACATCATGCCGAGCTGTTCAATAGAGTCAGGGACATGCTGCTTATTCAAACCACACGTGGAAGATATTGGTCACTCGGCAGTTGTATGGTGAATCCTTACCTACCCTTTACTTCTCCCTCCCCACCACAGGATAATGAACAGAACCCAATCCTATACAAATGAAATAACGCTTGCAAGAGACCAAGCTCCTCCAGACCAAACAGCTACAACCCTGCAGAACACAATATTAAAGATTCACCGCCACTCTCTCGAATAATTCTCAGCTCTGCTTCTACTCTTAATACTCAATCACAGGAACGGAGTAAACAATTACTTACAGCACCATCTCCAGATTCACCACCTTCATCTTCGCCTGAAATGAAACAGTAATTTTAAGAACACAAGCAGAAATAGATAGTGCTATTGCATGATGCATTTCCCGGGTCGATCAATTAAAACGAGCACTGCTGCATAATTAAGGAAGTGCAAACAATTTAAGACGACAATGTAAATAAGAGCAAAGAGCACATTAAAATAAAAGCTGAAGACACACAAGTTAACTGCTTAGAGCGGAGCTAGCCAGTGTGCCACAGGATGAGATGTGGGCTCCAGCATATAAGAGTGGTGCTTATTGGTTAGCATATTGAACAGAAGGCTATTTACAAAGCAGAGGAAAAGCCCAGGATTAAAATAAACCGTTTCCCTGGCAGACTGTGCGACAGTCAGTGCAGGATCTCCGAATTAAGATAAGGATTTTTTTTGGCGAATAAGGGGTTATGGTCGGGCCGGAAAGTGGAGCCGAGTCCACAAAAGATCAGCCATACTCGTGTATACTGACCTACTCCTGTTCCTAGTTAAGTCTAATTCTGATTTCACCCCGCATTCACACGCAATTCCAGCAGAGGTCACTATATAACAATCAGGAGGAAAACTAGCCATTTCTCATTCTTCAACTAGGCAAGACTCCTGTATAGCTGCTGTGATCTGGTTAGATTTAGCCGACCATACAGCTGCTGTGCTCTGGTTAGATTAGTTAACTAGACACAACATACTTGAACCTTGGATTCTGCTAATGGACAATGACCAAGTCACTTTCAGTCTACAATGGTTTTCTTGGACTTTACCTTTATTCCCAACTAGCAAAAACTTGTAGCGTAGCACAGACCAGAGTTTTAATACTAGCAACCATCATGTATTTGTATGCCGGTATTAATGCAGATTATTAATATCCTATAGTCCCTGTAGTATTGCCTTAAAAGGGAAGAACTGGGGAGATTTCTTAATAAAAACTAAATTTAAAACGCAAACGGCCGAGATGGTCATCAACGAAGAGGCCCGACAACATCATCATTACTTCAACATGCCAGAGGGACAAGCTACAGACAGCCCGTTTCATTCCGGGGAGTTGGTGGCATTGTGGCTAGACTAATAATCCAGATCTGGGGACCCGGGTTCGAATCCCACCATGGCAGGTGATGGAATTTGAAAATGAAAAAAATGAAAATCGCTTATTGTCACGAGTAGGCTTCAATGAAGTTACTGTGGGGCAGCACGGTGGCATAGTGGTTAGCATTGCTGCCTACGGCGCGGAGGACCCGGGTTCGAATCCCGGCCCTGGTTCACTGTCCGTGTGGAGTTTGCACATTCTCCCCGTGTCTGCGTGGGTTTCACCCCCACAACCCAAAGATGTGCAGGTTAGGTGGATTGGACACTCTAAATTGCCCCTTAATTGGAAAAAATAATTGGCTACTCTAAATTTTTTTTTTAAATGAAGTTACTGTGCAAAACCCCTAACCGCCACATTCCAGCACCTGTCCGGGGAGGCTGGTACGGGAATCAAACCGTGCTGCTGGCCTACTTTAAAAGCCCGCGATTTAGCTGAGTGAGCTAAACCAGACCCAGAATTTAAACTCAATACAATATCTGGAAATCTGCCTTTCTTACCCAGTCTGGCCTACATGTGCCTCTAGACCCACAGAAATGTGGTTGTCTCTTTCCTGCTCCCTCGAGGGCAATTCAGGATAGGCAATAAAAGCTGGCACAGCCTGCAATTCCTTCATTCCATAGGAACGAATTTTTAAAAAATTACAAACATTCTTCCCTCCCCATTATCCAAGTTTGCGCAGGATGGGGGAAATGCATCATAAGAGGTAAATAAGCCAAGAACCCTATTCCAGAATATCATCTCAAATCTTGCCTGTAAATCGGGAAGAATTGAACAGACTGGAGGACATTCAGCATACCTGCATCAGATCCATTAGCATCTTCAGTTTTTGCCTGTTTGCTCTCTGGTTCATCGGTACTAGCTGTGGACTGCTTCCTCTTCCTACCAAAGCCTGGAATCACTTTCTTCATCTGTTAAAGATCAAAGAGAGCTCAATTCCCATGCTTCAAGTATAAATATCATATATCAACATTTTTTTAAATATAAAAGTGTGCTGAATAGGTCTCCCATTTTGTTTGGTGTGATGTGTGTAAGCTGTCTGCAAACACTCCGTACTAGCCTCCAAGGATGGTATGTGTTGAAGGCGCAGTTTCCATTCCCCATTCAAGGATGACATGGGTCGAAGAAGGCGCAGTTTCCATTTCCCATTCAATTACTTTGGTCCACGCTAACTTGGGGCAGAAGACAGCACATTCCCCATCCAAGCGGAGGTTAACACCAATATTTGTTGTCCCGAGGTGAAGGTGGTACACAAGACCACTTCCTGAAATACCGGCAATGCTGTACAACATTCAGGTTATACAGCACTGGTCAACTTTGGACATTTCATAGAAGTGGAGACTCCAAATGTAAACTATTCTTTTTTGAACAAGACAGGCTATGATTTCCTTCGACTGGTGTTGGCTACATAATTAAATATATTAAAAATAGAACACAAAACTGCAATACATTCCCATGTACATTTACAACATTCAGGACATCATCAACTCATGACTGATGATCACCATTCTGTCACCACAGCACACTCGCTTCTTTTGAATGGGATCATGGAAATGCTTTCATCAGTTTCATGGAATAATACATGTATCAGATGGACTTGTCACTGACCAAATACAACCCGCTAGCCACTGAGCTGTTTACAGTGTGCCAACGCCCCAATCTCCTCAAAACTCTACAAAATACACTAAAACATGGAAGGAAGAGAGACAAGGGAAAAGTTAAAATATCAAATGTGGGATTATTACATGGCTCGGTAGAGCAAAATCCTTCACCAAAATCTAATTCTGGAACTGGAGAGCAAATTCTTCAAGTCATGCACATGCATTTTTCTCATTTTGCTAAGACACAATTTTTTTTTTTTTTAAGGGGCACTAAATTGAAGTGAATTGTCCAATAGGTTCTAAATTGAGGAAATAAAGTTAATGAGCTTGTGATTCCTGCATCACAAGGCAAAATAGGCACTGAATGATCTCACTATTAACAGGTTGAAGATTGTCCACATTTAAGAGAACAATGCCTTGACACACTTGCACCAATCCCTAAACAGGGGCAAAATAATCCACTGCAATTGCACTATCCGCATTACACACAGATTAACTAGAAATAAACCAACAAACTCCTAAACCAAGAATGCAAAGAGGGGCTGGCCCACCAGGGATTGAGTAATTGCCTCAATACTAGTTATTTTCCCAACTGTGTTCAGAAAATGAAGGAATAAATGCAAGAAACAGGGTATGCATGAAAGATGAATGTAGAAGAGAATTTTTAACTAAACCCCCTGAAGGGAGGATACTGGGGTATCAAACCCTGGTGAAATCACATCTGGAATACCGCATGTAGATTTTGCCTTCAGGGGACACAGAACAGCTACACCAGTGATCCCAGAACTTGAGAAATGTCAAAGAAAATTGACTAGTCTTTCACTCAAGTTTAAAACCATGAATGGCTAGGGCAGCACTGTGGCCTAGTGGTTAGCACAACCGCCTCACGGCGCTGAGGTCCCAGGTTCGATCCCGGCTCTGGGTCACTGTCCGTGTGGAGTTTGCACATTCTCCCCGTGTCTGCGTGGGTTTCACCCCCACAACCCAAAAATGTGCAGAGTAGGTGGATTGGCCATGCTAAATTGCCCCTTAATTGGAAAAAATAATTGTGTTATCTAAATTTATTTTTAAAAAACCATGAATGGCTTGGATAAATCTGCTTGCAGTTACTTCCTGTACAGCAGGAGCTATATTTAAAAAGTAAAATAAATTAGAAAATGTAGGAGGAATTGGCTTTCATTGAAAAGATGGCTAGGATATAAACAGAAAAGTAGAACAAGAAAACTCACTGGAGTGTCAGAGGAAATCGGACAGGTTCATATCAACAAATGGGACAGGAGTGCTAGCAAGGCCAACATTTATTGCCCGTTTCCAAGCGTCTTCAACTTTACATTGTCACCAACACCACGGAATAGCAACATTTTATTCCATATTTATTAATAGAATTCCATCACAATGGGATTTCAATTCATCTCCACATCTAGAGGCCTGAGCTTCTAGTTTCTTGGTAACTAGACATTGAAGGTTATTAGAAACGATTATGGGAATGCAGTGGATAGGTGGGTTAGATTGCTCCTGTCTGAAACTAATTTTCTCAAAATCAGCCAGTCATATCAGAAATCCAGGTTTAATCAGATGGCCCTATCATGCACAACAAAACAAATATTGCTAGCTATAATGGGAAACATTCCACCCCAAAGTAATTGAATTACTTTGTTTAAAAAAAAAGAGAATTTAAGGGGGGGGGGGGGGTGACAGATCAAGTGACTGAAAATGGTTTCAATTTAAAAACGTGATCGGAAAAGGAATGCTGCAATCTACTAAAACTGCTTCATTTAGCAAATAATTATAGATTATAGAAATATGCTCACTATTTGCACTGCAGAATCACTAAATATTAGGCCATGTTGTCTGAGCAGCAAGAGCCCTTGAATTTTCAAGCTAAATTGGACCTACTCAACTACTAATTAGATCCCCAATGACAGTACTCAATAAGGCACACTGCATTACATACTTTAGTGCAGCAATGACCCTTTCAAGACAACAAAAAAGGCCACTGCCCTCAGTTTAACTCTTTAATTTGAAAATTAGCATGTGCTGGTCAGTTCCAGGCTGCAAGTAAAACGCACAGATCAAGAAAAAAAAAACACACCATTTTGTTATCAACAACAGTCTGGGAGACCAGATATCACATTTTTAATACAATATCAAGCAGGGGTAGGGAAAAATCAGTTCACCTTTTACAATAAGACATCAAAACATCTTGCAATCCAAGACAGGAACTACAAAATTGTTTTCGCTAATTGCACATTTAGTTTAATAGACATCTGCGTGCAAATACCCTCGGTTGAAGTAGGATTGATTCATAGCTGATTTGATACCGATTACAAGAATGTAGAAATTGATATTGCTTAATGATGTTTCTCAAGTTTAATTAACCAGTTAATAATGCTAAGCTAGTGCACTGTCTTTAACAAAAGGGGTGGCATAACCTGGATTATAGATAACCTAGGAGATTCTTTTGAAGCACTTTAATTCTGCACTAGTTGAAACACTGCACATAAAAAAATGATCTTTTTTGGACAAACTGAAGCGGACCAATGTGATCGTCCAGCAAAAAAATAAATAAAACCCTATCCTTAACAAAAAAAAAACTCCCTCAATAAACAAACAAGGTTAAACTCTCCCAATCCCTCATTTTACCTATTAATTACTGGATAAAATAAAAAGTATTAAAAAAAAGGTACTTACGCCTCTGGTTCGAATCCTGTCTCTCCTTCGCTGTCTGGCACCTCCTAACGGTCTTCCCGATCCCTGAACTCTGAACAGGTCCATGGGGATAATGTTTGGGGAGAAGAGCGAAGGGAGGTTCCTGGTGGAGGAGGCGGTGGCGGCGTTGGGGCCCCTGCCTCCCATCGACAGCTCATTCCAGCGTGCAGACATTCGCCCGGAACTTGCAGGTGACATGAAGGGGTCGTTCCGATTGGGTCTGTTATATGGAGGCCGGTCTCTAGACCAGTTCTGGCCCCACTGGTTAGCAGGGCCGTATGGGTCACGTGCTTTGTTCTGGAACTGATCTCTGCGGGTCCCGTAGGAGCTGTCGTAGTGGTCATAGCGACCTCCATAGGAATCGTTATAATCAGGCCCATATTCACTGTAACCGTAGCCAGATCTGTACAGATCACGGTCATTCAGTGAAGACCCGGAGTCATAGGACTCGTAAGGTGTAAACCTGAAAGAGTCGCACAGCAAGCAAGGAATCTGGTCAGTAGCTGGAAAGTACCACGGTACAAGTCTGCAAGAAGTGATTGCAGACTAAAAAAAAACTAAACAACATAGCTTCAGCTAATGACATTTCAGCTAATCACAGAACCTATGTGGTTTGCAGTAAGTAAATAAGCACTGGTTGAACTGACCAGCCTCTAACAAATACTTCTATTGCATTTACTAAACTGCTAATTAACATAGCAGAAGGGTCAGTGAAAAGTTTAACTGATAAATCTCACAGCATGGATTAACAAATACAATATACTAAATAATAGTCCAAGATCTATCTCTTTTGGCTGTGCAGTTACTCTTGGAGCACACTGCCATTCAAAACATGTTGCAATATAGTAAACAGCAGAATGGAAAAATCCACCAATTTTTGGATTTTAGCCATTTTAAAGTTATATGCCATGTTAACTTTTATTTCTGGGGTGGGTGGGTGGGGGGGGGGGGGGAAAGGAGTTACAGAGACTATGAACTCAATGGCAACCTTAAAATGACAAAACAGAATTGTTTGGCTTATAGGTTTTTAAGCTTACATCATTTACCTGACGTCAATGAACACAATACCTTTGAGAACCAGATCTCGTCCTTACAGCGAGTAGAAAACGATGGGGATTTTTCCACCATGCTACACCTTCTATGCCACCAAAGCACATATTAATGCAGATACTCTGCTAAGGCAAGCCCCATTTACATCACCAATCTAGAATGAATTCAAATCCAGCCTCAATGGAATATTGTAATCAATTTTATTTTAAATGCCACTTGCTCTGACGTCCTCCCCGTGTGTGCGTGGGTTTCCTCCGGGTGCTCCGGTTTCCTCCCACAGTCCAAAGATGTGCGGGTTAGGTGGATTGGCCATGCTAAATTGCCCGTAGTGTAAGGTTAATGGGGGGATTGTTGGGTTACGGGGTTACGTGGGTTTAAGTGGGGTGATCATGGCTCGGCACAACATTGAGGGCCGAAGGGCCTGTTCTGTGCTGTACTGTTCTATGTTCTACAACTGTCTGAATTCAAGGAAGCAGCAAGTGGTGCGAAGACCAAGTTCGCTTGGTTTTGCATAGCTAACTACATGATTGGGTACATGAAATTGCAACACACCAGGATGTTTAAGCACATGCAATTCAGGTAACAAAAACGACCAGTGGCGTGCACAGCATAGGAGCTGCCTAGTTTTGAAACATTTAGGGTGGCTGGCTGATTTCTCATCGCCCCAATCTACATCCATGATCAAAATTTTGCACGTTAAATTTGACAATCAAATCTGCTGACTTAGAAGGAGCTACGGGAACAGTCGCCCTGCACATAACTAGCACTGATGCTAGTTATAATTCAAGGTTTATAAGGGGTCATGGGGCTGATTTAGCTCACTGGGCTAAATCGCTGGCTTTTAAAGCAGACCAAGCAGGCCAGCAGCACGGTTTGATTCCCGTACCAGCCTCCCCGGACAGGCGCCGGAATGTGGCGACTCAGGGCTTTTCACAGTAACTTCACTGAAGCCTACTCGTGACAATAAGCGATTTTCATTTTCATGTGCCTGAACACTGACAAATATGCAAGACAACGCTTCTGTCAACAGCTTGGAAACGCTTTGTAACAACCAGACTATCCTGACAAGTTCTACAAAGTATAAACTTCCTGAAAATTCAGCCAAATGTTTGATGAGGAGTATCCATGCTTTATGGACCAGAGCCATTTGCAACTAGGTTACATTATGCTGGTAAAAACAAAATTATAGCAATCTCCTCTTCCCTGCAGAGTAGGTAATTTCAGTCCATCAAACCTATGCTGCTATTTAGTTTAATCTTGGCTGATCTGTACCTCTGTATCTACTGGTCTTTGATCCTGTAATGTTCACCGAACAAAAATCTGCTCCATTTAAAATATCAACTCACCCAATTTCCTAACATGCAACAGAATCTCTTCACACTTATTTCTCTAACCTTTAAAAAGCCCAGACTTCAATGAATTGCTATTTTGTGCCCCTTTCACTCACTTCAGTGGTATCCTATATTATATGCCTTTGCATCACAAAGTGCGAACTAGTGGTTGGGGGTTACGTAATTAGTGTGGAAAGATAGTCAATGGTGGTCATTAAATAGGCTCTACAATTCAGAAGTTGTCAACTAAAACATAAACCCAATTATCAGTTTTACCTACAAAACCACCAAACAATATAGGAGTTATCCTGACTATTCTACCAATTCAAAAACTGCCCATTTCAAATGTTCGTGGAATCATCAACCGTCCAGAGGAGCCTGTTTAAAGTTAGACAATTCCAGGAAGCTTCGCAATCCTAAAGTTGACAGCAAGTTTTTTTTAAAAAGACTTTTCACTATGACCCACACTTGTCGTCAATTGAGAGCCCAGAGACTGAATTGCAAACAGCAAATTTTAAGCATATAGAGCAAATATTCTAAGTGAGAAGATTGTATCCTTAGGTATTTTCAAAGTTTACTTTAAAATTTGGACAATTGAAACTCTCCATTAAAAAATACAGATACACAAGAGAAAAATGTGTTCTTGTCTGGGTGCAATGCCTTTAAAGAGAAATTAACTGCTCTTCCTGTTCTGCACCAAAATTCCAACAAATACCTGTTGTCCTGGTAAGTTTCTTGCACCTGGTTTTCAGTCTCTAGCTGAGAAAGCATATCCAAGCGTTTGTTGATCTTAGCAATGATGGTATCTGTAGCTGTATTTTTGGGAAGCTCCCAAGACTTATTGCCAGCATTGTAGCCATAATTTGTTGCAGAACTGGGTATAGTATCCTGGGTGTAACTGTAATCATAGCCATCGTATTCTGAAAAAGGGAAAATTATATATATATATATATTTTTTTTTAAACGTAGAAATCTTAATAATTGATAGCTATCCGAGATGTGCATGCATGGTAGCAGTGGTTAGCACTGTTGCTTCACAGCGCCAGGGTCCCAGGATCAATTCTTGGCTTGGGTCACTGTCTGTGCGGATTCTGCATGTTCTCCTTGTGTCTGCGTGGTGCTCCAGTTTCCTCCCACAAGTCTCGAAAGACATGCTGTTAGGTGAATTGGACATTTGGAATTCTCCATGTACCCAAACAGGCGCCAGAATGTGGCGACGAGGGGCTTTTCGCATTAACTTCATTGCAGTGTTAATGTAAGCCTACAATAAAGATTATTATTATACCTCCAAAGTCGAAATTTTGGAACATACCCATTTTTCAGGAATTAAAACTGGATTATCGCTCAAACTTCACATTTACTGGCTGTGACCAAATACATTAACAGTAAACATACCAAATACCTTGACTGCTGAAACACTCATACCTTGAAAATATCAAGTACTAAAAAGGAATCAAATGTAATTTTAAGGATGACAAGTTTAAAACAATATCATAGTCAAGAGCATATAAAAGCTGCAAGCATCTAATATTGCTGGTTTTTAAAAAAAGAAATGCTTCATTTGTGAAAATTCAACGGCCATCGCAATTCAAGATACGCCACTTTATTTTTTAATTTATGAAAAATTAAAATGACCATCACTAGTTACTTATCACAGACTGACGATGACCATAACCTATAACTTTTTTTTAAATTTAATTCCTGGGAAGTGAACACCAGTGGAAAAGCCTGTTGCCCATCCTTAACTGCCAAGGTGGTGGTGAGCAACCTTCTTTAACCAGTGCAATCCACAGGGACACTGCTCCTGGATTTTAACCGAGCAACAGTGGAGAAACAGCATTACACTTCCAAGTCAGGATGGTGTGGCAACTTGCTATGGTGTTCTTATGCATCTGCTACCCATGTCCCACTAGGTGGTGGAGGTGTTGGTGGCTTGCTGCAGTGCTTCTTGTATCTGGTATACACTGCTGCCACGGTGCAATGGAGGGTGTAAACATTTATGGTGGCAGATTTTGGGTAGCAAGGCAGCAGTGGTTAGCACTGCTGCCTCACGGCACCGAGGTCCCAGGTTCGATCCCGACTCTGGGCCACTGTGCGTGTGGAGGTTGCACATTCTCCCCGTGTTTGCGTGGATTCCGCCCCCCACAACCCAAAGATGTGCAGGGTAGGTGGATTAGCCACGCTAAATTGCCCCTTAATTGTAAAAAATTAATTGGGTACTCTAAATTTATTTAAAAGGATAGGTCATTATTAGCAGGGGTCAGCACCTGCAGGACAAGTTTCATTACAAAAGGAATTATGTCAGTGAAACCTGCTCAATGAGGCCTTATTGTGTTAATACCATATTTACATAATCAAAGATGCAACAAAAAATGTTTTTAATAAAATTGTCACAAGTAGGCTTACAAGAACACTGCAATGCAGTTACTGTGAAAATCTCCCAATCGCCACATTCCAGCACCTGTTCGGGTACACAGAGGGAGAATTCAGAATGTCCAATTCACCTAACAGCATGTCTTTCGGGACTTGTGGGAGGAAACCGGAGGAAACCCACACAGATACAGGGAGAACATGCAGACTCCACACAGACAGTGACCCAAGCCGGGAATCGAAGCTGGGACCCTGGTGCTGTGAAGCAACAGTGTTAACCACTGTGCTGCTGTGCCACCCACAGAGTACCCAATTCCCCCACCCCAATTACAGGGCAACTTAGCATGGCCAATTCACCTACCAGGTACATCTTTAGATTGTGGGAGTGAGACCCACACAGACAATGTACAAACCCCACACGGACAGTAACCATGGCCGGAATCAAACCTGGATCCTCGGCACTGTGAGGCAGCAGTGCCAACCACTGTGCGGCAGCAGTGCCAACCACTGTGCCACCCTTAGATGCAAACAAAATAAGGAATGGAAATGTGCGCTCATTAAGAGGTGTGATTACAGCAACAGTGCATTGTGTCGTCACCTGCCATCCACACAGACCTCCTCGGTGGTATCAGGAACAGAATCCACGATCTGTAACCTAAGCTCACCGAGGCAAGTTAGAAGTGCTTCTACTGACACCTAGCTGAGCAAACCTAAACCTTCTTGGTAGGGAAGCTTCCCTGATTGCAAATCTTGCTGGGTCATTTGTAACAAAATGATGCAAGGTCAGCAGGGATCAACAATGCCTGTCGTCAAATTAGCATACTCGCATCATCAGATCCCACCCCATCAAAAGCAGCCAGCATTTAAATGTACCTTTTGCCTCAGTAAAAAATGAATACTCATGAGACAGGCAACAGACACAGAAAATATTACCTTGAGAATTGGTGGCTCCAGTGTTCCAAGATTCACCAGTTCCATAGCCTGCAATAAATATTTAAATAAAATCCATCAAGTCCATATTTCACACTGAATACATTGTGATACTCAATTATTTTACAATACAAACAGAAGATAGTGCCATAAAACAAAGCAATGGCACAGTAAGGATGTTTTCTTCAGCGAACAGTTTTCAAAACACAAAATAATGTTAACCCGAAATAGGCTTCTCTCAACTAAAATACATGTATTAGTACAGAATGAGTCCCAAGACCAGTCTATCTCAAGTTAGCTAACTACAGTCAAGGTTATGAAGACGGAGCTCAAGATGAACAATTCAGCCAGTACTCCATTTTACAGATAACTTTGTGCTATCTGCGGGAGGCAAATCTAGAACACCCTGTAATCATAATCTAGGCTCATAAAAGAAGAATGATACTGGCAGGGGAGGACATGGCAGGACTGCCAGAACTCAACTAAAGAAACAGTCTTTTTCTTTTTGCAGGTTCCAAGAAATCAACTCAAGTCAGAACAAAATAAAGCTATCAAAAATTATTCAGAACCATGTGATGTTACGGTATGGGGGGAATTGTGGGTGTTATGGGGCTGTTAGCTGCATATTACTGCTTTTTGCTATACTTTTTGTTATATTTTCTGCAAAAAATTCCAATAAAAAAATTTAAAAAAAAAAAAAAAAAAATTATTCAGAACCCAATTCCATTAGTTCCTAGAGTCAGTGGAAATAATGTTCGCTGGCAACAGTAAATCTGTTTCTCTCCACAGATGCAGACAGTTTTGCTGAATATTTCCAGCACTTTGCTTTTATTACTCTCAACTGCAGTATTTTGCTTTTATCCCTTGGTTTCCTTTTGCCCAGCTTAATTTTAAAACTGGCTGTACTCTGCTCCACTACCAATGCCTTCAATCACCTCCTCCCCACTAAAACTGGCTGTACTCTGCTCCACTATCAATGCCTTCAATCATTCCTCTCCCCCCCCCGCTAAACTCCATCTTTTAAAATCTTCGCAAAAACGTTCAAACATATTTGAAGACACACTTGTACACTTTCTTACAATTTGTCACCAAACAGGAACATTCACCTACAAATTATAACAAGATGCCTTTACCGCCCCCTACTTTAGTCAGTGGAATGTCAGGAGAAGAACGTGCACGCAAGGACATGCAGCTGGATCTCATTGGGACAGGAGAGGGAAAGAAAGATCAAATGGGATTTAGCTGGGACAAGAATCCGCATTGTGGGACAAAAGTGAAAAAAGGCAATATGGATACAGATGAGATGTTCAGTCTCAAAATAATCATGGTATGGACTAAGATATTGACAGAGGGAAACAGTACATGTAATCCATTTTCCCTACAATTTCAATATTCACTGTGAACCAGAAGACAAATTATTTTTGTTTTAATTTTTTTTATAAATGTAGAGAACCCAATTAGTTTTTTTCCAATTAAGGGGCAATTTAGCATGGCCAGTCCACCTACCCTGCACATCTTTGGATTGTGGGGGCAAAACCCACGCAAACACGGGGAGAATGTGCAAATTGCCGTAAATTTAATTTTTAAAAAGGATCCCGAGCCAGTGTTCAATTCTAATCGGAAAGAAATGTCAATCGAACTGCTACTGCTGTCCTGACCCACCTCGTTGAGATCTTCGAAGACAGGTCAGGCCGAGGAGTCAGATAATAGTTTAATCTTCCGAGTTAGGACAGATTTATTTTTAAAAAGCATTTACAATGAATCAAGCAGCTGCCTTTGCCAAATTGCCACAGCACTGAAACTTGATGCCTCCTCATGCCCCTGATGCCAAGTCTTGCGAAACAGCAAAGCAGTACCAGGCGCCAAGATTTGTTTTTGTTTTTATATCTATACGCAAATACTTAACAACACCTATCAGGATTCTATTTCTAAATGAAATTTGGACCCTTTGTCTCTGGAGTACTCCTCACAGAACCATTGAGCCTGCGTCGACTCTTTGGAAGAATTATCCATTGATTGCACTCACCTATTTCCCCATAGCCCTGTAATTTGTTTCCGTTCAAGTATTTCTCCAATTCCCTTTTGAATATTTTATTGAACCAGTTCACATTGCAATAATCTACAGTAACAAAAATATTTCCTCTGGTTCATTTACCAGTCGCCTTGAAATCTGTCCTGTTTACCAACTCTTATGTATCAGCCGTGACTCAATTGGTAGCACTCACTTAAATCAGGGAGAGTGTTCCAAGTCCTACTCCAGGACTTGGAGTACAATATTCAAGGCTGATACTCCACTGCAGCAGTCAGACATTGTCTTTCAGAGATGCAGAACCGAAGCCATGTCTACCCTTCCAATTGTATGAAATAATGCCATGGAATCTGACAAAGAGGAGCAGGGTCCAGGCCAAAACAACCAATAAGTCGAAATCACTAAATACAGAATGATCTGGTCATGATCACTTGGCTATTCATGGAAGCCCACTGCATTCAAAATGGCTGCCATGTTTAGAAGTGCAGTCACAGGCAACATGGTGTCACAGTGGTTAGCACTACAGCCCCACAGCACTGAGGACCCAGATTTGATCCCAGCCCTGGGTCACTGTCCATGTGGAGTTTGCACATTCGCCTCGTGTCTGCGTGGGTCTCTCCCACAACCCAAAGATATGCATGGTAGGGGGATTGGTCATGCTAAATTGCCCCTTAATTGGAAAAAAAAATTGGGTACTCTAAATTTATAAAATAGTGCAGTCACTTCGGGACACCCTGCAGCCATAAACAGTGGTTGTGGTTGGTCTTGCTTCCACAGCAAATGGCTTCTCCTCAACTATTGCAGAACCATTGAACTGTCCTTTGCATCTCAACCAATAATAATCATCTTTGTTACAAGTAGGCTTACTAACACTGCAATGAAGTTACTGTGAAAAGCCCCTCGTCGCCACATTCCGGCACCCATTCAGGTACATGGAGGGAGAATTCAGAATGTCTAAATTATCTAATAGCATGTCATTCGGGACTTGTGGGAGGAAACCACCGCAGACAAGGGGAGAACGTGCAGACTCCACACAGGGACCCAAGCCGGGAATCAAACCTGGGATGCTGGAGCGGTGAAGCAACAGTACTAACCATGTGCTATCATGCTGCAAATCTCCCTTTTAACGATTTCTACTTTTAAGAGCAAACCCAGCACCTCCATATTCTTGGAGACTGTCACACACCAGCTGGATTATCAGCGCATGATTTTAGAAAGTCACAGCACTAGACATCAGGCCCCATTTTTATTCCCAGCGTAGTACATGCCTTTCCATGTAAATGCAGGATATGCAATACCTGTCCTTTCACCTCCCCCTTCACACTAGCCAAGGCCCAAAAGAACCCCTTCAAAGTGAATCCGCAGTTTACTTATACTCCTTACAATTGTATGCTCTGTTCAGCTCATGATGTAGTCATCCTGTATGTAGGCTGGTTGCCCACTTTTGAGGGACACCTCCATTCAGCCTGCATGGCCATAAGCTTCCTGTTGCTTGAATTTCCCACCTTGCTTCCATTCTGGGACAGCCCAGCCCATGGCCCACTACAGTGTTCCACTGAAGCTCAACACAAGCTCAAGGAACAGGCCCTCATCTGTAGTCGCAGCTTTCTGGACTCATGCTAAATAGTTTTGATCAAAATCTCTGGGTTTTTATTTCTTACCGGCTTGATCCTTTGGTTATCCCCTCAGGGCACGGTCAGATGGTTGCTTCTAGAAATGTAAATGGCACCAGTCCCAGAGGCTCTTCTCTCCTTTGGACTGCTGGTGGTTTAACGAGAGGGTCACCACACCTTAGGCAAGGCTGAGAAGGTGGGGACCTTCATGAATAATCTCAACTGGTACAGCAATTGAACCCACGCTGTTGACGTCACACCGATTCACGAAACAGCTGTCCAGCTAAGGGAACAAACCAAACACCCTCCCTCCCGCCCCCCCCCCCAACACACACACACACACATTGCTTATAAAGCCATCAGATTGCAGCTTCTCTAGCCACTCACACCTCATCTGGAGAACCGTCATCTCTTTACATCAGGACAGCTTTTACGGTGGCACAATGCCTTACAGCACCAGGGACCAAGGTTCAATTCCATCCTTGGATGACTGCCTGTGTGGAGTTTGAACTTTCTCCCAGTGTCTGCATGGGTTTCTTCCGTGTGCTCCGGTTTCATCCCAGAGTCCAAAGACGTGCAGGTTAGATGGACTGGCTATGCTAAATTGCCCCTTAGTGTCCAAAAGGGTAAGAGGGGTCACTGGGATAGGGAGGGTCAGTACATGCATTATAGGCCAAATGGCCTCCTGCACTGCAGGGATTCTATGTTTATATGATATACTCATTACCACTTTCCTTAGCATCATTAAATCTTCAGTCAGTTCACTGCTCCTGCCCTCCACACGTTCACTGACCTTCCCTCCTTCCAACCCCCTTGACCTCCCTCCACTGGCTTTTTAAAAACTCGTTCACAAAGGTACAGAAAAGAGTCAATTTGGCCCACCTTGTCCATGCCAGCCCGAGGACACCCAGGTGCCCTTTATAATCTCACCTTCCTACACTAGGCCCACAGTCTTGTAGTTTACAGCACTTAAGGTGCATGGAACATACAACACAGTGCAGAAGGAGGCCATTCGGCCTATCGAGTCTGCACCGACGCACTTAAGCCCTCACTGCCACCCTAACCCCGTAACCACTCCTAACCTTTTTGGTCACTCAGGGCAATTTATCATGGCCAATCCACCTAATCTGCACATCTTTGGACTGTGGGAGGAAACCGGAGCACCTGGAGGAAACCCACGCAGACTCGGGGAGAACTTACAGACTCCAGTGACCCAGCGGGGGAATCGAAGCTGAGACCCTGGCGCTGTGAAACCACAGTGGTTAGGTGGATTGGCCATGCTAAATTGCCCGTAGTGTAAAGTTAATGGGGGGATTGTTGGGTTACGGGTTACGTGGGTTTAAGTAGGGTGATCATTGCTCGGCACAACATCGAGGGCCGAAGGGCCTGTTCTGTGCTGTACTGTTCTATGTTCTATGCTATCCACTTGTGCTACCCATGTGCTACTGTGCAGATCCAGGTCCCCTTTTTTTTAAAAAAAAGTTTAACGTCTCTGCCTCCACCAACCACCCTCTGCACTTTTATTAAAAAAGTTCTTCATGTCCCCCTAACACCTCTGCCACCTATCTTGAATCTATGTACCGCTAGTTCTTGACATCTTGGCCAAGGGGGAACAAATTTTGTCCCGTCCGCTTTACTTCTTCCCACTCATTTAAAGAAAAAATCCTGAGGACCCAGGTTCGAATCCCAGTCCTGGGTCACTGTCCATGTGGAGTTTGCACATTCTCCCCATGTCTGCGTGGGTCTCACCCCCACAACTCAAAAATGTGCAGGGGAGGTGGATTGGCCACGTTAAATTGGGGGAAGAAAAAATAACTGGGTACTCCAAATTTAAAAATTCTTAAAGAGCACCCAACTCTATCCCCTCCCTCCCCCCCCCCCCCCCCCCAACCAACCCCACTTAAGGGACAATTCAGCATGGCCAACCCTGCACAACCTTTGGGTTGGGGGGGTGCGAGATGCACGCAGACACAGGGTGAACGTGCAAACTCCACATAGACAGCGACCCGGGATCGAAGCCAGGTCCTCGGTGCCGTGAAGAGACAGCAGTGCTAACCCACCTTCCTCAACCCTCCACCCACCTCTCAATTTTTGCAAAGCATCCCTCAAGCCTTCCTGGTTCCAAGAGACAATAATAACCCCAATCTGCCCATTTTTTTTTCCAAGGGTAAGATTGTTTTCTCTCTTCCCCCCTCCCCTCCCTTGACCATTTGAATGTAGCATTTCCTTGCTTCCACCCTGTGCAGTGGGTTGGGTCTGGCTCCCCTGCGCGTGGCCGCGCAGGGCGCGCGCACACGGGGCTGGGTCGTGCACGCGACTGGAACAATCCACCGCGAGGAGCGGCCGCCATTTTGTAGCGTCTTGAAGGGGGGAAAAATATATATTAAAAAATGGAAGAGGGGGGGGTGGCGAAAAGATTTCAAAGGGGCGTCGGGAGACGCTGCGTTTTCTCTAATTCTGAGATCTAACAACTAAAAAAAGAAATACATGATTTGGCGACGAAATGTTTGAACCGCCCGTGGGAATCCCAGTTTTTTTTGGGGGGGGGTGAACAAACACAATCCGTCTTTTCTAATCAAGAGAACGGATTTTTTAAAAGTCATTTGGTTGTAATTTTTTTTTCAACTTATAGGACATAATGGCAGCCTGCGCGGTCAACCTAACGCGGCGGCCGCCTGATTGACAGCGGCCTGGGCCAATGGCGCGGTGGCGCGCCGGTCGCCAGCCAATCGGAACAGGGCCGGTGGGCGGGAGGCGGCAGCCAGCAGGGTAGGTTGGTCTTGTCTTTTTTTTCATCATGACGCGGCCCCCGGGACGGAAACAAAAGTCTTTTGGCGGAGACTGCGGACAAAACAAAACAAAAATCACCCCCCGCTACCCCGGCAAAAAAAACGCCAATCGCCACCTCACTCGGAGGATGGAAAAGAGCGTTTTAAGAGGTTCGCGGACATATATATCTACCCCCGCCGGAGCCGCTTACCGGAGTACCAGGAGTCCATCTTTAATTTCGTTGAATTCAAATAAAAAGCCTCCTGCGCCCCCCCGCTCCAGCAGAACTTTCCAGCACCGGAAGCACCCGCCCTCCGCCGCTGAATGGTGCAGACTGCGGGCCGGCTGGGCACCGCCCCCCCTGCACATTGGCCCGGCCGCGCCGTCCATCAGCGTCGACGTCACAATGCCAATCTGCCTAATGAGATGCAAGGTGAAAGTTGCAACCTTCAGCCTGCCCGCCATTGTTACTCGGAGATGCCCCTCCCCCTTTCCCCCCCTTTCCCCTCTCCCCCCCTTTCCCCCTCCCCCCCTT